>NW_026461521.1:0-1262 GCF_021730395.1 Mercenaria mercenaria | reverse complement strand
ATTCCTCTGCCTAGTCAAAGGCAGAGTATAATTACGTGGATATCAAAAATAAGAAAAAAAAGAAAAGCAGTATTTCATACTATAGTAACTGCACAAGCTTATAACTACCGGTATTTTGTAGACTATGCAATTCATTTCACCACAACAATATCTCCAAGAGCAACGAAGACTACGACGAATCAGTCTGAAGCCTCGAGTGTACAAGTCAGCAACAAGAATTCTGCAGGTACATTTTTTTATAAGATTGGTAATTTTCTAAAGTAACTGCAACAGGTACCAATATGATAAGGATGTTAAAAGTGTTAAGTTCGAGAGGCCAGCCTCATTATGTTAACTTTATACTGGTCAATTTCAAGGTCGTGTTCGAAAGGAACCAATGATGTGCTTAAAATTTTCAGACTGGGTCTCCCAATTGAGATTTTAAATTTAGAGTCCGGTATTTGATGATTTTCATACTCTATATCTGTGATGAGCAAGCCTTTATAGCAAGTATGTCCATAACACAAATCTTCGGCGGGCATTCTAACTTGCTCTTTCTTTAACTAAACGTATTGTGCTGGACTTGTAATTCAATGGGTTTTTTCTTTACCACATAACTCAACAGTAACAATAATAAATAAGAAAAACTTGAAAGCTCATTTCTCATGGTATATTGCTTGTTTTCTCTGTCATTCCTTTCTCTATTTCTGGAGTTTAAATAAGTAGTTGACTGAATACTGTTTAAACTAAGTCCTATTGCGCAATACATCAACACACATCTATGAAAGCATTTTTATATGAGAAAATGCCATGTTTAGTCTGTACTAATGTCTTTTCAGGAATGTTTGTTGAAGTTTCAAGCGGGAATAATTATGGAATGACCGCCTTATGTGCCTTAACCGTTTCCTGGATTGTTTCAACTGTAGTCTAGCAGTATACTTCAGAACAAAGAATTTTCATCGCAATGCTAGTGGTGGCAATATTACAACTTGAAGTTTAAAGTTTAAAATAAACTGAAAATGAATGTTTTCTATACTGCCCGAACTAAAAAAAAAAGTGTTTTCAATTCCATTAGGATTTTTTGGAATCTGCTGTTATTGTTATTTACAACATGTTATAAAAACCATCTGTGAACATGTATTTCTGATTATAAAGACCACTGTTGTGGCTTCCTATTTGAACCTTTGCACCTTATTTTGACATGTGAATAAGTACTACTTGCAAATAAATACACTTTTGGTCTCTCCTAAGGCGATCATTATATAACAGGATCAACTGTAATT
>NW_026461520.1:0-83864 GCF_021730395.1 Mercenaria mercenaria | reverse complement strand
CAGAGAAGAAATATCAAGAATTAGAGAAAAAGAAATAATTGTCCTGAATGAAGAACTTGCTTTTTAATAATTTAAAAAATACTTTTTATCCTCACAACTGTTAATGATATTATGAATATGGAAGTTAAAAGTGTGGACTTTGATTAATCTTCAACTTCTCTGAGCATAGTTCTACATAAAAATTTTAACTTTATAAAATAGTCTTGCAGAAAAAGTGTAAAACTTTCATACTTAGATTTATAGAAAATGTTTCTGGATGTTTCAATGTAAGTTTGCTAGACCCAGACCACTAGCTCCTAAGTCAAGGTTACACTTAGATGTCAAAGGTTAAAAGGGTCTGTTTCTGTCTGGTCAATAACTGCCATACATTAAGGGATTTTGGAATTACTCGGCATAAATGTTCACCATAAAGAGACAACGTGTTATGCGCAAGACCCAAACCCTTGCTCCAAGGTCAAGGTCACGCTTAGAGGTCAAAGGTTAATAGAGTCTTTTTGGTGTCTGGTCAATAACTCTGCGATCCATGAAGGGACTTTTAGATAACTTGGCATAAATGTTCACCATAATGAAACCAGGTGTCATGCCCAAGACCAAGACCCCTAGCTCGAAGGTCACACTTGGAGGCCAAAGGTCAGATACAAAAATGACTTTGTCCGTAGCATTTCTTGTTCATGCATGGAGGGATTTTGATGTACAATGGCAAAAATGTTCATCATCATGAGATGGTGTGTCATGAGTAAGAACCAGGCCCCTAATCCTTTGCTGTTACTATAAATAGCTATTACTGTAAAGTTCTATTCTATTAACCCTTATCATGCTGAACATGATTTATTCTGTCTTTGCGACCAGTGTAGATCATGATCAGCCTGCACATCCATGCAGTCTGATGATGATCAGCACTGTTCGCCATTCATTCAGTATATTTTTGGTAAGCATCCCGTTTAACAGTTAATGGTACTGTCCAAATTGAAAAATGGACAAGTTCATTATAGAAATTCAGCAAGGTATGGGTTAATATTAGCCCTAGGAGAAAATTGGGACTACTTTTCTGTAGTACAACACGCATGTTACATCCAATTTTTGATGTATTTTGACGTAAGGCTACCTGATAAGTACTTTTGTGTGGACTTAGATTTTTTTCAGATTAACTTCTCTTTGTTGTCACTATAAACAATATATAGACAACTTTTTATAATTGACCGTAGGGAGAAATCAAGACCATTTTTAGCTTCACTATTCGGAGAATAGGGGGGATATACTACTCGCCCCGGCGTCGGCGTCGGCGTTACCCTTCTTGGTTAAAGTTTTTCGGCAACCTTTGTTTTTCTGTCATATCTTTGTTACTATTGCTTGTATCTTACTGTACCTTCACATAAACATTGTCCAGTATACAAACAAAGTATGTGTAGAGGCTGAGCCCATTATACCCAAGGTCAAGGTCAACAAGGTGTTATACTTAGATTATTTTTAAGGTTAAAGTTTTTCGGCAACCTTTGTTTTTCTGTTATATCTTTGTTACTATTGCTTATATCTTACTGTAACTTCACATAAACATTGTCCAGTATACAAACAAAGTATGTGTAGGGGATGAGCCCATTATACCCAAGGTCAAGGTCACCAAGGTGTTATACTTGGGTTATTTTTAACGTTAAAGGTTTTCGGCAACCTTTGTTTTTCTGTCATATCTTTGTTACTATTGCTTATATCTTACTGTAACGTCACATAAACATTGTCCAGTATACAAACAAAGTATGTATAGGGGCTGAGCCCATTATACCCAAGGTCAAGGTCACCAAGGTGTTATACTTAGGTTATTTTTAAGGTTAAAGTCTTTCGGCAACCTTTCTTTTTCTGCCATATCTTTGTTAATATTGCTTATATCTTACTGTAACTGTAACTTCACATAAACATTGTCCAGTATACAAACAAAGTTTGTATAGGGGCTGAGCCTATTATACCCAAGGTCAAGGTCACCAAGGTGTTATACTTGGGTTATTTTTAAGGTTAAATTTTTTCGGCAACCTTTGTTTTTCCGTCACATGTTTGTTACTGTTGCTTAATCTTACTGTAACTTTACATAAACATTGTCCAGTATACAAACAAAGTATGTGCAGGGCTGGGCCCATTATACCCAAGGTCAAGGTCACCAAGGTCTTACACTTAGGTTATTTTTAAGGTTAAAGTTTTTCGGCAACCTTTGTTTTTCTGTCATATCTTTGTTACTTTTGCTTATATCATACTGTAAGTTCAACTTTGTCCAGCATATAAACAAAGTATGTGTAAGGGCTGGGCCCATTATACCCAAGGTCAAGGTCACCAAGGAGTTATACTTAGAATTATTTTCATGTTATTTTCCGAAAGCTTTGTTTATAGACATATCTTTGGTATTTTAAAAGATAATGACTTGAAATTAAAAGTATTTATTTATGATCATCTGCATGTGTGGCTACATACCCCATAACTCTAATTGTGTTTTTGATAGAATTATGCCCCTTTTGTACTTAAACTTTTTTGCAATCTTCGCTCTCTGAATACTACTTTAATGCAATATAAGATAAAGACTTTCAAATTTTAGGAGTATTTTAAGGTACCTCTTCT
Organism: Mercenaria mercenaria; assembly: GCF_021730395.1. NCBI lineage: Eukaryota > Metazoa > Mollusca > Bivalvia > Venerida > Veneridae > Mercenaria > Mercenaria mercenaria. Next base: position 81,266 of record NW_026461520.1, on the reverse strand, counting down.
GGTAAGGAGTTTTTTGTGGACTTAAAAAATCAAAACTTAACTTCCCTTTGTTGCTACTGTATAAAACGATTATTCTTGAAACTTTTTACGCTGGTTGTTAGAATTGGATATGTCATTGTTTTGGCTTTCTGTCTACCAAACTTATAGTTTTGTACAGAAAATGTTTTATTATATCATCTTTCTGACGAGCATATATTTAACATCCTGGCACTCTTGTTTTATTTTGTTCATGCCAAGATGCTGTATTGGCATACAGTATGTATGATGAAAATGTCCTTAGGCAGGGGACGTTGCTAACTCTGTTACAAATTCTTGTTGTTGTTTTTTCTGGAGTTGTTGCCCTATTTGATCTTGAACTAATTCATCACATCGTGAACTCGTGAACTTAAGTCGAACAAATCCATCCAACTGAATTGAAACTAGGTATACATCAGAAGCATGAAATGAATATGTACATGTTGCCCTGACTTTTATGATCGATTATTTTGTCTGGAGTTGTGGCCCTTCTTTAACGACGGATGACAACTACATTGTAGTTTCCTTCTCTTCATTTCAAATAAAACTTGTTAAGCATCATAAACATTATGTAGACATGCGCATTTGTTTCTTGTTCAGTTGTTTAACTTCTATATATTTTTCCTTAATAACATTACTGACCCGTCGTTATAAGTTATTGAATGAAACATTTTTGTCGACATCATTCTAGTTCGCTTTGCAACCTCCGTGAAGGAATATTGTCAAACTATACCGATAAGGGGAAGAGTTTGCTTCCTTTTGTAGCACAACTGTCTATGCATTATTGTGCCTTGCTCATATATATAACACTTTTATTTGAGTGAACATGCATGAATTTGTTATACTGCAAAATAAAACAGTCATCATTGATTACTTTACTTGTCGTCACTTTCATCCTTTTTATCGTAAATAGCACAGTCATACACAGAAGATGCTGTATACTAAACATATTTTCTCAAAATTCAGACAAAAAGTTCTGTCAGATGCCACCATTACATAACTATATTTCAAACTTTTGCAGGGGGAGAACACCCTGACTCCTACTCACGCTGGGAGCTATGTGTCTCGCTGGTGACACATTCTTTCTAAACTGTTGCCTCGCTGCATCAAATAAAGGCATTTCTGGATCCGGACTAGCCTGGGAAGCCGTTGACAATAATTGTCAGAAGAAATCTTACATACAATAAAGATCCAACTTAAATTATGCTAATTAATGTTAATTGGCATTCATCCGAGTTTCTGATATTGTCAATTTGCAGGTAGAAAAATGGTTAGAAATTGTCAGACTGGATTCCCAGGCTAGATCCGGACCTGCCCTTAAGTATGATAAAGGCCTTTAAGGTCGATGTCGGAAGAGGGATCTAGCAAAGTTTTACAACATTTAAGCTTATCAACGACGTCGGCAGAGATTATGAAGTTGTTATGTTATCAGGCTTAAGATGCAGGCATACTTAAACTCCAAAACGAAAGCCGTTTTTGTACAATAAAACTCCATCAAGTTTGAATAAATAGTTCAAATGGTTATGAATTTTGTACAGTAATCATTTCTGCGTACAGACTGAAGTATTACCATTAGTGGATTCATAGCGGAGGTCGTGGGTTGAGGGGGTGGTGGGGTGGGTGGGGGGTCACCGGGGCGCTCCCGCCCCTAAAATCGCCGGAGCATAGGTAATTTGTCTTATGTTCTGGGTAAAATAATTGCAAAATATACATTTTTTCTCGCTCGCTACGCTTGGATACATAAATTGTCTTTTATTCTGACTGAAGAATATGAAATATGCATTTTTTCTCGCTCGCTATGCTGGCACATTTAAAATCTGACAGTTTGCATGAGCTCCAAAAAAAGACTTTTTATTTTAGTCCTAGGTAAACCCTCTCCATGAAAATCCTCAAAAAACGAACGGTTAAGAAATTCCGAGATACTCGCGCAAGAATAAGTCTGACAATTCAGAAGACGTGACTATAATTAGCATGTTATTTGTGTTGATTTTGTCACAAAACCTGTCCTTTGTCAATAACAAATAAAGTACCCCAGAACGCCCAGAATGCACCAAATGGATCCATTATTTTCATAGTTTTCCGGGGAATCATGCCCCCGGACCCCCCTATTTGCTCTAGTCTTCAAATATTTTACGCCCCCTCTTACACCAAATACTGTATCCGCCCCTGAGGTAGTCAAATTTTTTAAAAAACGTTATGGATGTAAGAATTTTTTTACAAAGTTTGGAACGATAACGCTTTTATCATATTAAGTAGTCCGTTTGAAAAAATGTTGGATAGTTCAATGAATTAGATATTCTAGATTTCATTTCAGGTTGTAGAATATTTTGAAAAAAAAAATATATTGATTATTCTTCGAATACTTTTTGACTGTACTATTAGAATAGTGTTATTGGATCTATAAAATCTGCCGAGAATGATAATCGGGATAAAGAACTCTCCCTTCAGGTAAACGGCGTGAAGAACTATCCTTTATTATATTTGGCGGGAATCGAGCACGTTTTCACCGTGCAATATTAGTATTTATAGTAACAAAAAAGTAGTCCGTCATGTCAACAAAACACGATGAAAACAATCGTCTGAAGCATTTTAAAGTATATTTTCAATCGTAAATTGTCAGCCTTTTAGAAAAAGTTTGGGTAATTTAAAGGGTGGCAGGAACTAGATACATGTCTTGTCTGTCTATTAATACATTTTAAATGAACTCCGCATGTATTTTGAAGCAACCCTTGATTTTGAAAAAACATGACCAATTTTGTTATCAAATTCGTCGTCGTACGACTTATGAAAGAGTCGTAGTCGTAGTTTGATTATCTAGTCGTATACTTCGTTCCAAGACAAATCTATTGGTGTATACTTTTTATGACTTTTGTCCAGTAACAAACCCGCCAATCTTAATTATTTAGACCCACTATTTTTCCGATAGAATGAACCTTAAAACACTGAGTTGAAATAAAAAGACTATTGCCAAAATTAAGAAACGTATTAAGACTTTTATCATTTTAGACCAGGCCTAAAATGAACTGATTAGCACAGCCTGCATGCACTCTTATAAAACAAATCATTAATTAAGACAGTATTGCATTACTAATATCTACTAAATTATGTAAAATCTATACCACTATTTTAAAAGAAAAACTATGTTATTTACACACGTTTGAGATTTTTGAGGAGCAGAACATCCTTTTTGTAGTTCTTCTTGTATAATATGCTATGTACTAAATATGTTTGTTATTATGCATGAACTTCTACTGTTTATACATATAAACACTTATTAAAACACAGTATCTAAATTGTGGCTTATTTACACATAAAAAAGTTTCGTCTCTGTAAAATTGGAAAGCAGGTTTTGGCACAAATTCTTATCAACGATTTATTTGTATGGACATTCATTCACTTTAATCAGTGATGCCAAATTACTCCAACATGTTTAGTCGAAACCACCTGCAAGACTTGAACGTTGGAGAATTAGACTACAGGCTTATGATTTTCGTGTGAAATACAGATCTGGAGAATCAAACATGTCCGATTATTTGAGTCGACATCCAGATGCTGCCAGTTCAAAACAGTCAAAACAATCAAAACATGCGGAAGAACACATCTCATTCATTGCTCATCATTGTGTTCCAAAGGCAGTAACAATGAATGAAATTATAAGTGCAACGCGCGATGACAGTGATTTACAAACAGTCATATCAAATGTCAAAAGTTCGAAGTGGAAAAAATCGCAAAACAGTGTAATCGATACATTTGCAAGATGCAGAAATGCTCTGACAGTTGTTTATCTTGAATATGGTGAAGTATTACTTCATGAATCAAAGCTCGTGATACCAAAATCATTACAAGATAAGGTAATTAATATAGCTCATGAAGGACATCAGGGTATTGTGAAAACGAAACAGCTATTACGCGAAAACGTATATTTTCCGGGAATAGATAAGCAAGTCGAAAAGAAATTCAAAAGTTGCATACCATGCCTTGCTGCAACGAAAACAAATTCGTCAGAACCATTGAATATGAGTGAAATGCCTGAATATACATTTCAGCATGTTAGCTTGGATTTTACAGGACCTTTTCCGAATGGGAAATACCTACTTGTTTTGATAGACGAATATTCAAGGTTTCCAATAGTAGAAATTATTAACTCAGCCTCTTCAAAGACAGTCATTCCTGTATTAGACAAGATATTCTCAGAATTTAGAATTTGCGAAGTTCTAAAATCAGATAATGGCCCTCCAATGAATGGACACGAATTTGCACAATTTGCTCGAGTTTATTTGACATTTCATTTAATTACATTACAGATTTATTGTAGGCACACAGACTGGTGTATAATCAACAAATATTAGGATACGTGCAGAACACACAGGATGTAAACTTAGCAATATTAACTGGTGATATTTTCAGTATTAAACTATTATGTTCTGATATTTTAAAGTGACACTTTAACAGAATTTGTCTAGCACCAATATTATGTTGTTTATTTTAATTTCACATTACTATGTAAGTTTTAATTCAAATGAAGAGGAGATATACTGTAGTAGAGTTTATCCGTCAATCTAAAGCCAGACTCTCTAAGCTCCGCCTACATATTATATTTCATTGTAGTATGAGTAAGATCTTTATCAGAATTTAACCAACATGCAACCGTAGCTGATCATTAAAATGTATATTATCATAGACAGTCTTTATTCATTTAATCTTACCATACAATTATAACTCGGATACTTTACACAGTCCATATATCAAATTTTACACTAATTTTGCATCTCATATGAGATATCAATTAGTGTATTAGAATTATTAGTTCCTCATATAGATAGCACCAATAGTGTTCATTTGAACAGAAGAAAAAACGGGTTATATATATGGTGCAGATTATGTTTAGGCCACATTAGATATGTCTCATTGTTTTTGTCCAGTTCCCCGGAACCCGCATATTGTAAGCATTATTTACAATGGACATTAAAGACACTTTCTGCCGTTTCTTGGTTGAGAGATGGGGCTAAAATTTCCCAATAATAGAATATGTTCAAACTTTGTATATGAACACAGTTTTATGGTAGAAACAGAAAAATAGACAAAAACGATCATATGTCACCGTGCTTGTTTATGTGTTATCTGCCCTTAAAACTGAAATATCTTCAAATTTGCATATTCAAGGGCACATAACTCATGAACAAGCATGACGACCTTCATTTTTTTATAATTCTGTTTTTAATATGCCACTGTGTTCATATATAAAGTTTGAACAAATTCTATCATGGCGATTTTGTTACCCAAAACTGCATATTTTCCATATTTCAACAGTCATACGTAATTGTTCTTTTTCTTGAGAGGGATTACCCCGCTCCACCCCCACCCCCACCCCCGCCTGCTCTCAAACTTTCCTATCTTCACTTCATTCTATTATCATTGATAAAATGTCATATTTTTAATTTCTCCACCTACATAATTACTTTCTTAAAGAATAATAAAAGACAAGGGGTCTAACCCCTTTCATTTCATACTACCTCCTATCTTCCGCTTGTTTTATACATTATTATAAAATTTCATATTTTTCAAATTTCACCACTTACAAAATTACATTCTTACAAAAATAATTCTTACCGCGAATAGACCGGGAACTAACCGTTTTTTAGTTGTTACTTCCTCTAATCTTCCGCTTGTTTCATGCATAATTACAAAATTTCATGATTTTTTCAAATTTCTCCACTCTTATAGAAATACTTTCTTACTGCGAAAAGACAAGGAACAGACTGAAAAAGGCCGGGGACTTACTCTGTTTCAATTCTTATAACCTCCTATCTTGCGCTTGTTTTATGAGCCTTGACAAAATATCACATATTTCAAATTTCAGCGCTTACAAAATTACATGCTTACAAAATAGTTGTTACTGAGAAAAGACAGGGGAACAACGGCCTTTCAGTTCTTACTCCCATCAATCTTCCCAATCTTCCCAATCTTCCGCTTTTTTCATGCATAAATACAGTATTTCGTATTTTCACATCTCTTAGAAAATAAGTCCTTCTGCTAACCCACTTTCAACTCTTATACCTACTACATTCACTGTATATTCCCCTTGTTTAGTTATCCTTGATAAAATTTCATATTTTTCAAATTTCTCCACTGACAAAATTACATTCTTAATTAATTTCGTACTGTTTACAAGGCCGGGGATTAACCCACTTTCAACTATTACTACCTCGCTATCTTCACCGTATATTCCCCATGTTTGCGGATCTATGACACAATTTCATATTTTTCAAATTTCTCCACTTACAAAATTACAGTCTCAAAATAACTCTGACTTAAAAGGCCGGGAGCTTAACCCATTTCATATCTTACTACATTCTACCTTAATTCCCCGTATATTCCCCGTGTTTGCGATTCATGATAAAATTTAATATTTGTCAAATTACTCCACTTACAAATTTACATTCTTACAACATAATTCTGACTGCTAAAAGGCCGGAAGCTAAACCCCTTTCATATCTTACTACATTCTTAATTCCCCGTATATATCCTTTCCTCACCTGTAACGTAATTAAACGTATTAGCGTCTGATGGTCCTTTCACGCTTCCGTAGAATCAACATTTATTACACGAAATTCATTTTGAAAATATTTCTGAAATGTCAAGGTCTGCAGCTTTAAAATATGGAAATATCTCACATCCGAGGCATATACTGACACTTTCAGACAACATCAAAAAGGACATTTTGAGCGATTTGACGGAGTTCCAAAAATATGAAAAGCTGATATGTCGACGTACTAAAGCCCAGGTAATTTCAAATTGTTAGAAACTGCTGAAAATTGACTTCCCATCAGCAAAAAGAAATAAAAAAGTTGTCCACGCGCATACATTTTGACGGGGTGACCCCTTCGCGTGACCCCTGACTATCGACCAATCCAAAGGCGACTTTCGTTTTCAAGTTTAGCATGTCCACTTTCATTTTCTTTACTTCAGGAAATAGCTGAAGGTCGAGTGACGCCTTTTTCTGTGTTGTTAAAATCATACATATGCCTGGCGAGATTGCATAAAAATGTGACCGCTGTCCTAAGGATATTAGGAAAATCTTTTTTTTCTAAAAAATAGTATTTTTTCGACATTTTTTAACACGTTTGTACGATAACAGACGTTTGAGACAAAAATAGCTTTACAAAATGCATTTTAGGAAATATGTATAAGTATCCTTTCCTCACCTGTAACGTAATTAAACGTCTGATGGCCCTTTTACGCTTCCGTAGAATCAACATTTATCACACGAAATTCATTTTGAAAATATTTCTGAAATGTCTGGGTCTGCAGCTTTAAAATACGGAATTATCTCACATCCGAGGCATATACAGACACTTTCAGACAGCATCAAAAAGGACATTTTGAGCGATTTCACGAAGTTCCAAAAATCTCTATGTACCCTTGCTCCGTTAAGGACCGCTGTGGGATTTGTGTTTATCCCAAGCTCAAATATGTTTCCGTATATGAAAAGCTGATATGTCGTGCTAAAGCCCAGGTAATTTCAAATCGTTAGAAACTGCTGAAAATTGACTCCCCATTAGCAAAAATAAATAAAAAAGAAGTCCACTTGCATACATTTTGACGGGGTGAGCCCTTCGCGTGACCCCTGACTATCGACCAATTCAAAGGCGACTTTCGTTTTCAAGTTAAGCATGTCTACTTTCATTTTCTTTACTTCCGGAAAAAGCTGAAGGTCGAGTGACGCCATTTTCTGTGTTGTCGTAGATAAAAAGCTGACATGTCCTGCTAAAGCTAAGGTAATTTCAAATTGTTAGAAACTGCTGAAAACTGACTCCCCATCAGCCAAAAGAAATAAAAAAGAAGTCAACGCGCATACATTTTGACGGGGTGACCCCTGCGCGTGACCCCTGACCATCGACCAATCCATAAATACGGTGATACATCGTACAGCGGATATAGCTAGTTCTTGAGCTGTAAATAATGGCGTGTTTTGAAAATCTGCATTACCACTGGTAAGATCTAGCATTATTTCAACACCTTAAAGATAAAAATGATGTAAACGGTGAAATTTATCAAAAGTGGAATGATTTCTGTGCCGAAAATACATCCATATAGATGGTAACGTGCGCTAGGGAGTTTTTAAATAAGCTGATGTTCCGTTTGCTTACTGTCGAACCTTTATTTTTGTGTATAGTTTAGTAAAGTTAATCGGTAATAGACGATTCATCGAGATTCTGAGTCGGCAATTTTCTTTTATTTTCTATTTAGTATACATATACATACGACAAATTTTGGATATCTGACTATAACAGTTTTGTTGTATTGCCCAAATGAATTTTGACACGAGTGTACGGGATATAGACATTTGCAGTACGGGGTATAGACCGTTTTCAGAAATATCCGAAGAAAATTGAGATGTACTGAAGGTTTCATTCAATATGATTACTTAAAGTTAATGCTGTTAACAAAACATTTAACCATACACGTTCTTGATTTTTTTGTTAAGATTTTGTCGTCACTTTAGACGATTAATTGCAGCTTATGCGGTTGGTTAAAGTAAGACAGGTACTATGTTTTTGATAAGTACAATAAGTCAACTCAAAACAGTATCTCAACCAAATATATAGCAATGCTGATAAGTACAGAAATCATGTTGTTTGCCCAATCAACATTACAGTCTAAAATTTCGTAGGTTTTGCAACAGATCATGGCCAGTATATTTCCATTTTATCTTTTAAGAATGTCAACAATGCTGTACAAATGTAGAGCCAAAACATGAAGCTTAAAAAAGATAATGGAACATTATTTTATGAAACCTCATTTCATTTCTTAAGTATTATTGATATGCTTCTTCTTCTTTTTCTTTCATTAATAGCCATGTATGTATCTCTGTCATTATACAATGATTTGTCAAAAGATGCATGTTGCAAACATTTAGGGGTCTTTCTGATAAAAGTACTTATAAATGTTTTAGTACTTACGTACTTATCTTTTCTGCTGCATTTATTATGAAAAATAGATCATATTAAAATAAAAATGTTTTAGATATCAAATCAATTTTGTTTTTGAATTATGTATTGACAATTGTCTTTGGTTTGCACTGTGTAGACATGTTAACATGTAAATATGTGCACTTGTTGTCCATCCATGTAGAGCATAATTATGGCTCTTCAGATTGTGCATTACACTTCACATGAATGTTAATCAGCTTGTGAATACCCACTTGAAGTTTTGTTTAAAAATTGCAGAAGGGTTAGGACCCTTGAGTTAGTATGTTTGGTTATTTCTAAAATCTGGTTTAAATTCCTAACAACATTCTTTTGAAGAAACTACTCCAATTCATCAATGTCTACATAGAATAAGAAGCTATTATGTTGCATTTGATGGACAGAATCCTATTTATTCTAATTAGATCTTGCACAATGACTTAAGGCATACTTGTATATTACAGACTATCACTCACATCTACATTTTAGAAATTGCAAAATAGATTTATTCCCTGAAAATATTTAAACACATAACTTTTGGGTAATGAATAAGGATCTTACTTTGTACCATAAACCTTCCACAATGCCATATGCAATTAAATTATAATTGAAACGTTTTACTCTCATGTAATAAAGTAAGCCTGGAACTCTTGTAACAAGTATGAGAACTTATCAAATACCTGAGTTTTCAAGTAAACTTGTCATTGGGTAAAACACATTCTTTAAATTATATTCACCGCCTATATTATTTCAAGGGAAAGTAATACATTTGAAAACACTCCTTTAAGTATACATCTGAATATTTTCACCAGAAAAGACAAAGGATGATAAAATAATAAAACTTTATTTCATCAACTGTAAAAATGGAAAACTTAAAACCTTAATCACATATTAGTAACAAATCACAGCAGGGTAACTTTTTCATTGTAATTATGATTAGAAGTGCATCTCTTTTATAATTTGTCTGCAAATAGATTTTTTTCAAGAAGATAACTTAAATAATTCTTGCCCAAATCTAACCTAATTATAAGTTAAACCATAGCCAATGAAAAAAATAGAACCATTTAATTTCTGAGAAGAATCCTATGTATCAAATTTGTAAGAACGTTTCAGCTTAAAGCAAACGTACAAGAAACAACTGAAAATATCTATAGGTACGTAGTTTCTATATGATACCATTTTTGCAACTTCCAGTAAGCAAACATTCCCATCCGTTACAGATATGTACTTCTAATCTATACTCCGTACACATTAAAACTATCCTCCTTACAGGCGAAAACGAAAGAAACTTTGCAGGTTGCTCAAATCAGCGGTGAGCATCCGAACTTTACACAGGTGATTTCGTCTTTTTGGCCATGGCAATGTGCTGTAAATGTTCCGCATGCATTGTCTTAGTCTGTGTTCAGACCCTATGTTTTGTTCACAGGAGATAACTCCTGAGGATATACACATTTTGTATCATTATGTCCCTTTTATTCTCAAAACATTAGATAATCAGAGCAAAGACTGATGAAGACAGAATATATAAAAGATTTTTTTTTCTAAAAAAAAAGAAGATTATCTAGTCTGTAGCCAGACTAGCATTGTCTATACACCCTAGTTATTTGCAGACGTTTGAATGTAAACGGCCCTTTATGAAAAAAAAGCCTAAAATATGGCTTTAAAATTTGAATACCTCAATCTTCTTGTTTATTTTGGCTCACTGGACCAGCTATATCCGCTGTACGACGTACGTGCAAAGGCGACTTTCGTTTTCAAGTTTAGCATGTCTACTTTTATTTTCTTTACTTACGGAAATAGCTGAAGGTCGAGTGACGTCATTTTCTGTGTTGTCAAAAACATACATATATCTGGCGAGATTGCTTAAAATGTGCCCGCTGTCCTAAGGATATTCCCCTTGTTTGCTGATTCTGACTGGCGCGTACGTAGCTACCTATGCGCCAGTACGCCCGTGAATCCACATAATTTTGCCATTTTTTATATTTTGTATTTCTTTTTTTACATCTTTATCCTAGATCTAGACTGGATGTGTTCCAAATCGTAATTAGTGTACTATATATGATAAAAGGGGCCTTAATTCAAAGCCCGGGTGTTAGTTTTAGAACTTGTCCATGGCCGTAGCGAGAGACTAAATTTTACAGAGGCAACTGACTACGCGCGTTTGTTCATGGTTGTTGAGTGGTAAGGCAAAGCGACGACAGTCAGAGGGGTTAGTTAGAGAGTTTGTGTCCCACACTCCCCCGTAGAAGGGTTTGTGGGGGATCCCCCAAGAAAAGTAGGATACTTGATAAAAACACACTTTGTTGCGCTGTTGTTTTAATTAAAAGAAAAAACATTATCCTTTTACTCCGCGATCTACCCTGGGTACTTATACCGATTTGTGATTCGTTTGTAATGTGTCTCTCTTGCGATGGAGGTCACAAGACCTACTTTTTGGGAAGTGTATGAAGAATAATATTCTTGATGACGCTTATTCGAGTAAAATCAAATGTAAAAATGTTCAAACCATTTTCCCTATAAAGTTCCGTCTAATCTTGCTCTCGTGCTGAAAAGGACATTACTTTTCTCTAAAAATGTTCTTCTTTCATACAATGACAAGGTGGATATCATTATAACTCATAACAGAGATAAGTGCAAAATGCGTATCAAATCATCAATACATTATTTGTGACGTTAACTTAGAATTAAACATCATTAGGTTGAAAAGAACATTCAAATAGATATTAATTGATGACTACAGCATAAATAAAGTTTCATCAATTGATCATGAAACCACATAACCCCGCGGCATTACCTATCGCCTACATATAACGCTTTTACAGCAATTTAGCGCTTAATATTCTTCAAAATTAGTGAAAATAAACCGCACCGTTGTCCCATCAATGACATTTTGATAAAATGAAATTCATATGATATAAACTAAAATGATAAATAATTAAGTTTCAAGTGATTTTGCATTTGGCACCAACAAATTCGTCGGTTTATTTTGAATCTAAACCTTGCTTTGAAATCAGATTATGTTTGGAAAGAAAATGAATTTATATTGTAGGAAATTAAACATAAAATCGCCAGAAAACGTAGGATGTAAACTTTTCTTGTGGATGTTTTTTTTTTGTTTTTTTTTTTGCTCCATTGGAAGTGCCCAGGTACGATGCGAAGAGCTCGGATTTCAATTCGGGATCTGAATGTTACACGAATGAAAAATGCAATCCTTGTGAATGTTTGGTAATAGCTACTTGGTACGTTTTAACACGTCTTTTTTATTACATATATAGGGGGTCAAGGCGTAGCGCAACCAGTTCGGAAGCTATTCAGCGGGAGGATGTGAAAAAGGGAATCCACTTCCCTTTGTGCAGGTCAGTTGAATCTCTCCCAAGGGTGAAGGTTCTGGGAAAAGAAATAGAACTTGTAGCTTCTTCTGAAAGCGACTGGCCAGTATGACCGGAGTAGATCTATAATGCACATGGCAGGCACGTAACTCAACATACTAACATACGCACAGACATATCGTCATTTTTCGATAATAAAATATAAAAAAAAAAAGAAAATCAATAAATAAAATTTAAAGGCTGAAGAGATGAGGTGTAAGATGAAATAAAGATTCAGAGACTTTTGTCACGCATTTAATGTTAAACTGCGATAGAGGTATACATTACATCCTACGGTCACTTACAAGTATTAATTAAGCAGCTATTCTAGCATCATAACTTTTTATACGCCCTAAGGGACGTATTATGTTATACCCCCGGTGTCCGTCTGTTAGCAATTTTGTGTCCGCTCTGTAACTCTTGAACCCCTTGAAGGATTTCAAAGAAACTTGTCACAAATGTTCACCACACCGAAACGACGTGCAGAGTGCATATTTTGGATGTCACGCTTCAAGGTCAAGGTCACACTTAGGGGTCAAAGGTCATATGAGTGTGTTTCGTGTCCGCTTCGTAACTCTTGAACCGCTTGAAGGATTTCAAAAAAATTTTGCATAAATGTAAACCACACTGAGACGACGTGCAGAGCGCTTGTTTCGGATGACTAGCTTCAAGGTCAAGGTCACACGTAGGAGTGAATATGACTTTGCTGTGTCCGCTCTGTAACTCTGGAACTGCTTGAAGGATTTCAGAGAAACTTGGCACAAATGTTCATCACACTGAGGCGACGTGCAGAGTGCAAGTTTTGGATAACTCGCTTCAAGGTCAAGGTCACACTTAGGGGTCAAAGGTCATATGTGACTTTACTTTGTGTATATTGCTCTACATTTGCAATTCTTTTTATTTGGCAGATCCCTTTTTTGTCCTCTTACAATAATTTTTCAGTGGATTACTTTTTTTTAGGATAAAAAGCCTATTTTGAAACTTTTTTATTATTAGCCATAACGAAAAACCGAGACCACTTTTCTGTGGTACAACATGGATGGTACATCCAAATTTTAGATGTATTTTGACATAACTTTACCTGGTAAGAATTGTTATGTGGACTTTTTTTGGATTTTCTTTTTTTGTTGTTGTTCCTGTCCTTTGGGCTTCAACAGTCAAGTTCTTTAAATTTTGCTTCCATCCTCTGATGTAACCCTTCGGGCGTATATTGGTCCGCTTGGCAGCGCTCTTGTTATTAGTATAAAATACTCGTGCAGTTTTGAAGGAATGGTAAGTATAAACGTGCAACAAGAAGTTTTCGTCTCTTAATATCATTAGAAGGCAGCTGTTAATAGCTTTTTTTTCTCATATTGGTTTACAAATGCAATGACGCTGCAGCTTATGTGCATATAACATAGTAATGTGATCCAAGCAACTGAAACGTTTATACTTAGTTTGCAGCATTCATTTCGCTATTTACATTTAAAAGCAACTTTTCCATTGTATTGTAAAAACTTTTTTGCATTTATCCACAATGTTTCGATTATGATACAAATGTATCTGATATGATATACTGTCCTTTTTTACAAAATAAACATATTTTGACCGCCATTATATCTGATGAATCTTTTGAAGATTACTAAAATTTCTTCATTAGCGTGTCTGAATGATGAAAGGATCATGAAAAGATATCAAATTATGTTTATCTGGCATCCACTTTTTGCAGTAGTGGTAAAACTTTTTTTGACATAAACCAGTATGGTATCATCTACATTTGAGCACATTTACAGTGAAATTAAAGTGCGCGACTTCAATAGAAATACAAAAATGTAATTATATGAATAACAATTGTGTAATATTTACTAAGCTGTAGGATTAGGAGTACCAAAATCTGCATAAGGTAAATTATAAGACATTTATTTTGACCGTATCCCATAGTTTCAGATATGCATATGAAACCGAATGTTTTATCACTCTCTGAACTAGCTTATAAATAACATGAAAAAGTGGAAAATTTTAACTGAACGACTGAAACATCGAGATCTGATATTTTTTAAACATGTCCTCGTAAGTAGGAGTCCGAAATAGATGCAATAATTTACGCAATGATTTGTAACAGTTTTTATTGAGGGGAGGAGATTAAGGTATGTGGTATTTAAGATCAAACAAAGTAGTCAAGCTACAGCCCTGTATTTACTTCTGAAATTTACAAATCTACAAAAATACAGTTTACTAATCTATATGGGCAAACACTGGCACTAGCTTCATACCCTCGCCTGATCTTATCATTGCTTCTTTCGATCTTTTATCCCCCATTTTTAGGCTTTGATTGCAAATGTTACTTATCGCAATGAGCTACGGTGTTCCGTTAGGGCCAGCGACTGCTCCCTGTAAACGCGAAGCGCGAAGGTACGACGGTACGATGGCGAAGCGTGACAGTACGATGGCGAAGCGCGACAGTACGATGGTGATAACACGACAGTGAGATGGCGAAGCGCGACACTACGATGGCGAAGCGCGACACTACGATGGTGAAAGTCCGTCGTACTGTCGCACTTCGCCATCGTACTGTCGCTCTTCACCATCGTAGTGTCGCACTTCGCCATCGCATTGTCGCGCTTCACCATCGTAGTGTCACCATCGTACTGTCGCGCTTCGCCATCGCACTGTCGCACTTCACCATCGTAGTGTCACCATCGCACTGTCACGCTTCGCCATCGTACTGTTGCGCTTCACCATCATACTGTCGCGCTTCGCCATCGCACTGTCGTGTTTCACCATCGTAGTGTCACCATCGTACTGTCGCGCTTCGCCATCGTACTGTCGCGCTTCACCAACTTTTCTCTGTTTACTTAAGGGCCGACTTTAATGTACGGAATTGTATGGTCAGACGGAGGGACGTGCTTTGGATATACTTACTAATAATCTTGTTAAACATAAATCTACATTTTTATCCAATACGTTTCTTCAATTGAAACTATAGGGTCAGTGGTAAAAAGACAGGGTCGGTCGGGTAAGCGGAAACAAACAACTGTATTCTAGACCTAATTAACACGTTTTCTTAAAATATAGCCAAAAGCTTTATAAGCAAAATGTATACAACAGTGTATTTTTATTATTTTTAGCTGACAATATATATTTTTAACGTTTCATGACTTGAAATATATGAGCTGATTAAACAACATTTTCTCACAAAACAATTAATTACATGTAAATACATTAACATATATTTTTCCACAGAGAGGACAAGCCCGGATCCAGGGGCCCGTGTCCTCCCCCCCCCACCTCTCCCTCTATCCCCAGTTGGCTGAGAAGTGACCATACTCATCAGAGATGCACTCTACTATTTTGGCAGAGGAACATTTTTTTTCTCTCAAAATTTAGACCCAGAAACACACCAGAGGCCACCATTTCATACCTGCATTTCAAAATTTTCCAGGGGTAGAGGCCCCCTGTCCAACAAATCAAGAGGGGAGTTACATACCCTTACAATAACTCAAAATTTAGACCTAAAATGCACCAGAGGACACCATTTCATGCCTGTATTTTAAATATTTCCAGGGAAAAAGCCCCCTGACCCCACCCCTCCACTAATATGATGAGAGTACACCCACTAATAAATGCACCTGAGGATACCATTTTATACCTGTATTTCAAAAAATATTCCAGGGGAAGACCCCTGAATCCCCTAACATGGGTATAAAGGCACCCTCTCCAATAACTTGTTATGCGCCTCTGCGGTGACGTTTTAATTCGTTCAAGACTGGTGCCCCCCATCCCCCCCCCCCACCCCCAGTCAAAAATTTCTGGAGCCGGCCCTGGAGGTTAATTTTAAATACAATGGTATTTTGTTCATAAAATAACACTCGGTTGGGTGATATTCGTTTTTATTATCCCTCAAGTAAACAAAGTAAAATAGCCATAGATCAACGGAACCTATTTTGGAATAATACATTTCAAACAATCTTAAGGTATGATATATTTTTTAATATTATCATGCCAGATGATATTCATTTGAGTGACACTCTTCCGGGGAATTTTCATTTGAATAACATCAGGTCTGGTGATATTCATTTCAATAATACCCGTCCAGTTATTTGATCATTGGTTAGAGTTGACAATACTATACAATACACAGTTTAAGACAACAGAGAAAATATAGTGAAACGCGACAGTACGATGGCGAAGCGCGAAAGTACGATGGTGACACTACGATGGTGAAGCGCGACAGTGCGATGGCGAAGCGCGACAGTACGATGGTGAAGCGCGACAGTACGATGGTGACACTACGATGGTGAAGCGCGACAGTGCGATGGCGAAGCACGACAGTACGATGGTGACACTACGATGGTGAAGCGTGACAGTGCGATGGCGAAGCGCGACACTACGATGGTGAAGCGCGACAGTACGATGGCGAAGTGCGACAGTACGACGGACTGTCACGATCGTAGTATCGCGCTTCGCCATCGTACTGTCACGCTTCGCCATCGCACTGTCGTGTTGTCACCATCGTACTGTCGCGCTTCGCCATCGTACCGTCGTACCTTCGCGCTTCGCGTTCACAGGGAGCAAGCGCTGGCCCTAACGGAACACCGTAATGAGCAGAGTGAGTGTGCCACGCTACGCACCCGGGAGTGACCTTTACAGGCTGGTATTTTCGGATGATGCTGAGCCTGGGGAATATTGAAAACACTAATCTGAAATGCGAACTTTGAACAACCGTAGTACGATACTGACATATCTCACATACGTCACACAGTTGTGACGTCGTAGATATATGCTATAGTTTGTTCCATAGTTTTTATAACACATCTATTCGAATAATGCTTTCCAAACCGAGGTCAGATTCTTGAAGAACGGCTGGTAATTCATACAGCTAAGGCAAAACAAAACCTGGATACCAAAAAAAGTCGCCTTGCAAAAAATCCACCGAGGCAACTGAGGTAGAAAAAATCGACAGAGGCAAGTGCTTCGGTTGCCTCAGTAGTCGCTACCATTACGAACTTTTAGTAACATCAGTCTATCGGAAAATCGATAAATTTGTTTATATAAACAAAGAAGAAAAAAATTTAAAAACTGAGATTGTAATTAGACAAATTAAAACAAACCATTATTGAATTTAAAACAAATTACACAGAACGAAAATTGAATATTTTTTCTACATTTTAGGGGTATCGATTTTTTGATTATTTGCGGAAAATATATCATTTTATCTGTTATGTTTGTATATTTGAAAAAGTCAGTTTTTTTACCCGATCATGATCAGTCTGCACATCATCATGATCTACACTGATCGCAAAGGAAGAACCAATCGTGTCCAGCATGGTAAGAGTTAATATTTCCTTTTAAAAGTACAAGTCTTATTTCTATACTTCCTTTTCTTTAAAGCGACTGGCCTCCAGATCGTTCGAAAACAAAAATATACTTTTTCAGATATCTTGAAAAAAAGAATGCTATATTTCTTATGAAGCTTCAAAACTTAATTACTGACATACTTAATGTTACGGAAATACATGAGAATTTTCTGTTTTTACTACCTTTTGCGATGAAAATCGAAAAGCGTTAGTGATTTAGAATTTTGAAAATATTTTAGAAACAGAAGCTCATATTCTAATGTTAATATGTGAAAGAAAGCGCGTAAAGAGGAAGTTATACGCTTTTTAAATACTTTAGATAACATATTTATATTCTTGAATATTTATTTTATTTACAGACAGTTTCTTGTGCGTAAATATTTCTTTTCTGTACATAGATATATGTTAGCATGATGATTCATGTATTAAAAAGAAAGTAAATTTATGTGTTGATGTATAAAATCAAAGAACTAAAAATATTTTTATAGCTCTTTGATAAAATGTAACGATTTCTAAAAATTTTAGAGAACATATTCATATTCTTTAAAAATATTACTTTTATTTGACAATTAATAAAGTATTATATAAATTTTCTACTTGTTCCGATTTTCACTTTAATGTTATTAAAACTTCATTCAAGTATATCGTTTAGCATACCGCCCGCCTGTAAATGCATCAGAAAATGACCAAAGCTGTTAATTATCGATTTTCCCCTGTGTCTGTGTTACTACAACAACAATTAGTAAGGAAATCAACGAATCCGTCCGGTAGCGCTTATATTGGATTATCGGTTATATTGATATTTATGATAGGTAGATCTGTACCGCTTTATCGGTTTAGAGACGTTACTAAAAGTTGGTAATGGGCCATGCATGTCTGGGTATTGGTGGTGGTATTATTGTTTTTTGTGTTTGTTTTTTGTGTGTTTTTTTTATGTTTTAGGTGTTACTTGTCAGAGTTCCAAATTTCAAATAGATGTTACAAAAATGTTTTAATACTGTATGCAAGTTATTAATTTACGAATTCATCCACAAGGATCCCGCGGTTTCCCTTCCTGGCTTAGACACAATGCATCCAAGGGGACAACGGTACGGTGGCACAGAGGTGACATCCGCAACACTTTATTTATATTGTGGCAACAACTTAGTAAATTGTGGCCACAATTTAGTTAGTAACTTGTGGCCACAACTTAGTAAATCGTGGCCATAACTTAGTAAATCGTGGCCACAATTTAGTAACTTGTGGCCACAACTTAATAAATTGCGGCCACAACTTAGTAAATCGTGGCCACAATTTAGTAACTTGTGGCCACAACTTAGTAAATTGTGGCCGAAAGTTACTAAGTTGAGGCCACAACTTATTAAATTGTGGCCACAACTTAGTAAATCGTGGCCTCAACTTAGTATGATAAGTTGTGGCCACAATATAAAATAATAAAAATATAACTCGTGACCACGACTTATATCAGCCAATCGAAACTATAAATAGATGGATAGACGGACGGACAGATGAATAGATTGGATGGTACCTACGTACCTAACTACTTATTTATTTATCAGCACTTCCGGCCGTCTATCTATCTTCCATTCATGTCTTACCCTTTGCTGTGACGTAGACATTTTTATGCGTCCATTTCGTATGGTTGCTGAATTCTGCCATTTTGCGTTATCTCCCTGCGACCCTTTCGAGCGTAAACACGAGATTTAACGAGTTAAAATGCGGGGACGCAGGCTGAAAACTCTCTATTGAGTGGGGAAGCGGAGCGAAAACACGATAATTACCGGGGTCACGGGTTGAGAATTAGTAGCTGGTATGTCCGGGGTGGGGAGCGAAAACACGATAATTAGCGCTGCTTAAACGTAGTATTTCCGAACCGAGCCCCGACATCCAGTTACCAAATTTCACCCTGCGATCTTGTTAATCATCATGT
Source organism: Mercenaria mercenaria (assembly GCF_021730395.1). NCBI lineage: Eukaryota > Metazoa > Mollusca > Bivalvia > Venerida > Veneridae > Mercenaria > Mercenaria mercenaria. The sequence continues at coordinate 61,648 of NW_026461520.1, read as the reverse complement.
TTCCGCTCCTTGCCCCCACTAAATAGCGAGTTATCACCCCGAACACCCACCATTTTAACTTGTAAATTTCACGTGTTTTCGCTGGGTCACCAGTCGAAAACTTGTTATTAAACGTTTAAGCAGTGCTAATTATCGTATTTTTGCGCCGCGCCCCAGACATACCAGTTACTAAATCGCCCTTGCGGGGTTTCGGCCTGAGTTCTCGACATTTTAACTTGCTAATTCTCGTGTTTTCGCTCGACGGGGCCGCGGACTGAAAATATAATTTAATTGGACTAAAACGCGAATTGGCAGAATTTAGCATCCTTACAAATTGGACGTACATAAAAGTGTCTACGTCCTAGCAACGGGTTAGACAGGAAAAGAAGATAGATAGACGGGCAGGAAGACAAATAAATAGGTAGATAGGTAGGTACCATTCAATCCAGCCGTCAGTCAATCCATCCGTCCACCGGTCCGTCCCTCCGTCGATCGATCCATCTATCTATCTTTTATTCCTATTTAACATTTGCTGGTACGTAGACACTTTTGTGCGCTCCTATTTTGCACTCCTATACAGCAGCGAAGAAAAAGCAGTGTTTCGATTGGCTAATTCTGTCATTCCGCGTTTTAGCCCTATTAAATTATATTTTCGTCAGGCGGCCCCGTCGAGAGAGAACACGAGAATTAACAAGATCAAATGTCGAGAAAGCAGGCCGAAACCCCGCCAGGGAGATTTAGTAACTGGGGTGTCTGAGGCGCGGGGCGAAAACACGATAATTAGCGCTACGTAAACGTTTAATAGCGAGTTTTCGCCTGGTGAGCCCGCCGGGCGAAACACGTGAAATTTACCACTTATAATGGCAGGGGTTAGGGGCGATAACTCGCTATTTAGCGGGGGTGAGGGGCGAAAACATGATAATTAGCAAGATCGCGGAGTGAGATTTAGTAATTGGAATGTCGGGGCGCGGTTCGAGAACACTACGTTCCCGCGACCCCGGTAATTATCGTGTTTTCGCTCCGCTTCCCTTCAACAATAGAGAGTTTTCAACCTGCTTCTTCGCATTTTAACTTGTTAAATTTCCTGTTTTCGCTCGACGCCAAATGGAAGAATTCAGCAACCATACGAAATGAACGCACAAAATGTCTACGTGAGATAGGTGAGACAGGAATGGAAGACAGATAGATAGACGGACGGAAGTACAGACAAATAAATAAGTAGGTAGGTACGTAGGTACCATCAAATCTATTCATCCGTCAGTCCGTCTATCCATCTATTTATAGTTTCGATTGGCTGATATAAGTCGTGGTCACGAGTTATTATATTGTGTCCACAACTTATCAATTTACTAACTTGAGGCCACGATTTACTAAGTTGTGGCCACAATTTAATAAATTGTGTGATTTACTAAATTGTGGCCACAATTTACTAAGTTGTGACCACAATTTAAATACAGTGTTGCGAATGTCACCTCTGTGTCACCGTACCATGGCCATGGACTGTCTATACTCTACTTTTTATCATTAAAAACAACATAATAAAATTAAGAACAAAGATTTATTTAAAACTTATTAAAATCAGCTATAAACTAAACACGAACGATGGAGCTATAGGTAATTTAACAGAAATTTGTTTGACAACACTGTTCACTCTATGTTTTTAAAATACTGCCATTTTTTAGTTATTAAAGATTTTTCTATTCTGTATTTGATATCTTCTGCCTGTAATGTATTACATTTATTTACTGTAAAAACGAAATAGCTATTTACGATCGCGCTGTATGAAATTTCATAGGTAATTTTATTAAAAAAACATCAGTTGTTTCTATTTATTTTTGCTTAACATTCTGCTATTATCTAACCAAAATGTTCTTAATTGTCTCCTTCAAAAATTTTATTTTGAGGCCATTTATAATATTAGTTCTATTTAGATTAAAGATTATTGATGTTTTTACACAAGTTATTGGTTGCTATGCTAACCAGCGGATGTTTTGATTTTAACGCGCATGCGCTCTTTACGTGTGGCAAAAGAACCCTCAACCATAAGAAAACCTACATACAATTATCATTATATTACGAATTGTTTTGTCATTATAAAGATAATTTCATTTAAGTAATTTATCATACAGTATACTTTGATTAAAGACATGTGTGTTAATTAAACATATCTTACCTGAAAAACCTGCTTTATTCTTATTTTCGTCAGAAAAGAACAAGCATTTCCAGTTTTTTCCACACATCATACAAACATAAACTTGTTCCTTACATTTAAAAATTTTATATTTTTTTTCATAATATCTATTTTTCCCACAACTTAAATGGTTGTTATATTTATATATTTTTTCCACCTTGAATGACATGCCGCGGCTCCATGTCACTGAGATTGCTGTTTTAAGTGATATACCGGAAATCATTGCGTAATATTATGCAAATGACATGATAAAACATAGATCACCTGGGTAATCAAGACCGTAACTTACTTTCAAAAGTGTCCTCTAATTAGAGCGGATCATAAAAGTTACTGAAGCAAATAAGATGGCTTTGATGTGATATACATTAATGCTTTCGGTCATCAATGCCATTAAAAGAACGCACTCGGATTAATATATCACGTGGCGGAGCTGTTTTGTGAATCAAAAAATAAACATTTCACTTGATATCTAGTATCATAAAATCTATAAGAATATATGTTATGCTATATATTTGGAATTTTAATGGACATTTCCTTTTAAAAAGATGAAAGTGTGGATACAAAAAATCTAAATTCGTAAGATACGAATCAAATCAAGGACTATAACTACACACTGAAGGAAAATGCCTGATATAAATCTCTATTTTTTATATTTTTTATGTTTACATGCTGGATCATTTTCATATTGAAAATGTATCGCGCACAGAAGTCTTTATCCGTGATTTAGTATAATTATGATGATAAACTTAAATTACGCAAAGAATAGAACAGATAAAGAATGGAAGTGGAGAACACCCCTCGATCCCCGCTACCCGCCCCGGGCCCTTTCTATCAAATCTTACCACTGCATTGACCATTCGACTACTTTGATACTGTCAAATAAAAAACTTTCAAATTCGAAGAAACAATAGAAAAAAAAAACTTTTTTAAGATGATTATTTTTATTTTTGAATACTGAATGAATTGATCCCCATTGGAATATGATTGGATATAAAACCAAAGGCTGAACTTTGTTAATTGAACATTTTATTTTCAACTTCGACTTTTAACTACATTTTCAGTATCATGTATACTAACTGCGACACGTTGTAAGTTATGTGAGATCAGGTTAGTAAATAAAACAAAATCTTTGTTATTACTTTATTAATTCATAGAAATTATCTTTTTTTTTCAGTTTTATGAACCTAAATTTGTCGAGATCATAAGTGCCGAATAAATAGTCCATTAATCTAAAATCATCAATGATAATGCGCATTAGTTAAACCTATGGGTTTGCAAAGATCTACATATATTTTCCAGCCTGTCGTACGGTGGATATTTACTATAATCAAACTCATTAATAATCGAATAGATGAAAATACAATATAACTCTAATGTTATTTATATTGTGCAGTCATGTCTTTTTGCCCTACGTAGAGTGCGCATGCGCGAAAATTGTTTCCCGTTGCCAAGGAAGTAGCTCCCTGTAAAAAGGTCTATACTGTTTAAAATTTGCTAAAACTGAGTAAAATTCGATAAAACTGGTAAATGTTGATAAAATCAGAGTCGGCCTTTGCCGAAAAATGGAAGTTTACACAAAGACTCGGATTTCTGACTTTTATTTGTACCAAAATATCTTTAAAATTCTGTTCTAAAATTAAAGTGAAAAATGATTTAGTAAAAACCGATGACCATCTTTGCCGAAATGTAAAGTGGGTGCGAGCTTTTGTCTCCTAATATTTAAAATCATGGTCTTAAATTGGGTTATATATGGCTTAAAATTTGTATTGGGTTATAAGGTTTCTTCAATTAGAGCTACCATAAATTGTAAAATTTTAATCGGTAATATCAACAATAAGAGCTTGAAATATTATATTATTTTCTGCAAACCATTTTTTCGCCGGGGGCTCTGCCCTGGACCCGATGGGGACCTAAGTCGTCTCCATACCCCTCGCCTTTTTGGTGAATCCACTTTCTTTAGGCCTTCCTACACGCTTTTTTTTCAAATTTTTCCACTTACAAATTTTACATTCTTACAAAATAATTCTGACTGTTAAAAAGCCGGGAGCTTACCCCTTTTCCTCTCGTAATACCTCATCTATACTTCCCAGTATATTCCCAGTTTTTGCTGATTCATGATAAAATTTCATATTTTTCAAATTGCTCCACTTACAAAAAATAATTCTGACTGTTAAAAGGCCGGGAGATAACACCCTTTCATCTCTTACTTCCTTCTATCTTCCTAGTATAATCCCCTTGTTTGCTGATCCATGATAAAATCTCTTATTTGTCAAATTGCTCCATTTACAAAATTACATTCTTACAAAATAATTACGAAAAGGCCGGAGACTGATCCGCTTTCATCTCTTACTTCCCCCTATCTCCCCGTATACCCTCTTGTTCTATATTACATGACAAAATATTTTTCACATTTCGCTACTTATAAAATCACATTCTTAAAAAAAATTTTTACTACAAAAAGGTCAGAGACTAACATCCTTTAAATTCTACTACCTTCTTTCTTTCCCCTTTTTTCCCCTTGAAATATAATCCATGACAAAATTTCATATTTATCAAAAATTGGCGTTTGTCCCCTCTCTTTTCGCAGTAATCATTATTTATAAGAATGTAATTTTGTAAGTGATGAAGTTTACAAAAGATAGAATTAATCTATAAATTATTTGCTACTGAACCATAGAACAGCCAAGTTAAAGCCGGAAGCAATTATTTAGACACAGACATATCCGTCTAACCTAGATTAACTCTTTTTTGGAATAGACAGGCCTTAAGTGTCCGGTGTATAACTCCAATACTCGCGAAACCCTCTTCCTCAGTGAAACGAACCAGTAATGGCTTCTTAAAATCCACTCGAGAGCATCTCGAAAAATTTCAAGTGACTGCTATAATCATATGTGGTCTGCTCAGACTGCGATATATGATCATTTTGTGTTGGTTTAGCTACAAAATTCAACATATTCAGTCATGGCTCAGCCTGTTTTCCTATATATTTGACCTTCACGTATATTGTGCGCACAGCCTTTTCTAAAAGGATTATAATTACCTTGAAGTCCACCAAGGCTTGTAAACAATGGGTCGATCTAGCGATAAAACATAATTCATACATTCCGGAATTTGGATTGCAAATGTTTTGTATTGATAGAATATTTAAATCATGATATATACGAGTATCGCATTTTTTTCTGTGCCCAAGTATATAGTGCAGTTATAGATATGCTTATGAAGCCATATATATAATATTATTAATTTAAACTGATAAATTGTACTATTAGATTTATTCTTACGGTGGTATGTTTAGGACATGTATTTATATTTAGATTAAACTATCTCGTGCGCAAGACATCTTATCTCGAGCGCAAACATTTTATCTCGTGCGCACGACATCTTATCTTGAGCACTCGACATGTTATCTCATGCGCACGACATTTTATCTCGAGCGCTCTACATCTTATTGTGTGCGCACAACATCACAACATCTTATCCCGAGCGCTTGACATCCTATCTCGTGCGAACGAAATCTTATCTCGTGCGAAAGACATCTTATCGCGAGCGCACAACATCTTATCTCGTGTGCACGACATCTTACTTCAATCGCTCAACATCTTATCTCTTGCGCACGACATCTTATTTTTTGCGCACGACATCTTATTTTGAACGCTTTACATCTTATCCCGAGCGCTCTACATCTTATCTCATGCACACGACGTCTTCTCACGAGCGCAGGACATCTTTTTTTGAGGGCTCTATATCTTACCTCGTACGCACGACTTCTTATCTCGAGCGCACAACATCTTATTTCTAGTGCTCGACATCTTATCTTGAGCGCATGATATCTTTATTTCGAGCGCTTGACATCTTATCTCGAGCGCAACATCTTATTTCGAGCGCTCGACATCTTATCTCGTGCACACGACATCTTATCTCGATATGATGTCGAGCGCTCTAAATAAGATGTTGTGCGCACGAGATAAGATGCCGAGCGCTCGAAATAAGATGTTGTGCGCACGAGATAAGATGTCAAGCGCTCGAGATAAAATGTCGTGCGCACGAAATAAGATGTCAAGCTCTCGAGATAAGATGTCGAGCACTTGAGATAAGATATCGTGCGCTCGAAATAAGATGTTGTGCGCTCGAGGAAAGATGTCATGCAAACGAGATAATTTAATCTTAAAAAAATAAATGTATGTCCTAAACATACCACCGTATATTGTTTGTGAGACAAATAATTAAATCTTAAAAATTTCTGTTTCAGAACAAGACTTAAATTGAAACGAAACATATGTTACAGTTATCCTTTCCATTCAAGCCACTAAGATGCAAACTTCACCATTCATTCGCTAGAATTTTTTTACCGTAAAATGCTATTTTGTTCATTTTTCCCGTTCATTTACAGAAATGGCAGACAAATATTACCGTTTGGTCAGTTTAGTAGTAAATGTATGTCCTCTACCTCTACGGGAACTGTTTCATCTCTGTGCACAAACCGATAATCAGTTCACTGCATCATACACAGCACAAAGTTACTTGCAGTTTAGACGAAGTGATGTAGCACATGCACTCGCAACAAAGACAATCAGAAGAGATCAATACAACAAAATATATCCAGCGACAGGACAAACAGATCTCACTGGCTGGGATACGACTTTGCTTATAGCTATTTTGAAACTGCTTTTTAGAAATACGCTTACTGGTCAAGTACTGAATGACATAGAGCATATCCGAGATGGTCGAAATTACTTGCAACATATCTCTGCCACTGCAAGCGTGTCAGATGCTGACTTCAGTACAAAATGGGGAGACCTAGAGGCTGCAACTGTAGCGCTGGCGAAGAATGCTAAAGGTGCTCTCTACGCTGACGAGATACAAAAGAGAATAAACAGTGCAAAAACAAGTCATATGCCTGACCTTGGAGATGTTCTTTGCGACTGGTACAAAGAAAATACTCTACGTCTTGAAAATAAGGTCGATACACTACAGGAAGAAGTTACATACCTAAAAGAAAAGATAGACGCCGTTTCTAAAGACACACAACATACAAAGTCGTTACTCGACAAAGGCACTGTGAAGACAGTAAATTCTTCAGGTAAGATCTACATATCTTTGTAAATATACGGCCAGTTAATTACATTTAATCATGTGTAAGAATTATTTAAAGTGCAATACTATTTGAAATAAAATGTTTAAATGTAACATGCACACTATTATAGCTGTACGCCCTTGTAACAAAAAAAAATCGACTTGACCAAGGCAAATGTTCCTTTACTACCTTAAATTTTATCTGTTCAAAGCACAATTCTGAAATTTGATATACTATTAAAATACAAATCTTTATGTGAATGAAATTTCATGAAGCGTTACATGTCAGCTTAAATCCACTTTGTTTAACCCAGTTTATTTCAAATTGTATACATACACACACATGAATGGATATAAATCATAAAACATTTTACAGTTAAAACTCGATATATCTATCTCCACACTATGTACCCGGATAATCCTAACTCTGTTTAGCGACCCTAACTCAGTGCCAACACGGCTGACAGAAAGACGATGTATGTAGTTAATTTCCCTGTCTTTTTTCATGTTTTTATGTTAGTATGCAATGTTAGCGTAAAAGTTTTGATAGCCATAATATCCTGTATTGGAAACCTGTTTTGTGTACCAAATATTTCAATCGACAAGTCACATGTGGCTGGGATTAATTAAAATGTACGTCTTCAAAATTAACATGTTTTATGTTTCTTACTGTTTTAAAGTACCAGAAATTGCAATAAGACCTTACTTATCAACTGTTTTAGTTCAATAAACATCTCTTAGACAATGGTTAACAGTATCAAAGTTTGAAATTTATTTTCATAGCTTAAAAACTGTATTGATTATGAGGTGGGTTTAGATTTGCGGATAATTCCTGACTGGTATAGGAAACAGTGCTGGATAAATACGAACTTAGAATGGATAAACACCTAACCAAACGAAAACATAGCTGTTCGTCTGTGCTTTATGTATGATCTATAGATGCTCGAAGTTCTTTGACCCTCCCTGCCCTGCAGGGATGCGGGATTCCTATATCCAACTTGTCCAAGTCGTGATTTTTTGCCAGCAGACAAGTGTATTTTTATGCCCCCGGCACCTACTGATGTGGGAGGCATATCGTGATTGTCCTGTCCGTCCGTCCGTTCGTCCGCCCTTACGAGGTTAACCAAATGGGACCGTTTCGTCCAGCATCATTACCCCTAATTAGAATGACTTGATACTAATGCAGATGTAACCTGTGACCATTCATCATCTTCAGACATCACCTGACCTCAGTTTGACCTTGACCTAGAACTTGACCTCGTTTTAGACTTAGGTTGCTTTGTATCGACAAGGATACCGCCGGGGGCATCAAGCGTTTATTGAACACAGCTCCTTGTTCATTCTGTGTGTCCTCGGAGAAGCAGAATTTTTCACTTATAAAATGAGAAAACAAAAAATATCATTTAGATTGTGTGTTGCTTCAAGTGTATGGAGGTGATTAAGAAAATTTAATGTTAGAAATCCGTGATGTACTTGCTGAGTCTCTAGATTGCTGCAGTTTTAGAAAAAAAAACATGCATCTGTTTCTTGAAGCATCACTTTCCATGATCTGGCTGGTTCTTTTGCTAGGTCTTGCGCACACTGTTACTCGGTGATTATGATCAAAAATCGGAAATGTAAGCAACTTAAAAAAAGTATTTCGACAAGTTTGTTAGTAGAATTCCAACTACTGAGACAATAAGTCACTCTCATAGGAATTATGGGAGCCAGTAGTCAGCCAAATGAAAATCAAAAGCACACAGAGATCGCAAGTATGACTTAAAGAGAATTCCTATAGTTTTTTTCCTTTCATAGAATTTTTTTAAATTCACATATATGATAGGAAAATTTGTACTGAAAACAATGAACAAATAAAAACAATAGGTCACCAGGCTTGTTTTTGTGAAAAAATTGGTTTGAACACACCCACTGTTGCTGAAACTGACATCGATTTTTCAACATTTTCATAATTTTCTGCTTTTTCATACATACCAACCAAAATATACATCCAGGCAGCACAATACGGTTTTTTCTTTTTACAGATTTTATTATATACTTATTTGATATCACAGTCATATTTGTAATACTCCATCCTTACAATAATGGGTACAAATGAAAAACAATATTGTTTCATATTTACTTTTGTGAACTTCTTCAATGAAAAATACCCATAGTGAAGAATTTTTTTTTTTTAATTTTGAAAAAACTCTTTCATAGAATTTTTTCTTTTTCTCCTTGTGTATAGATAATTGTATTGTGAGCATAAAAATGGCTAAAAATTTATGGGTCACCAGGCTAAATTTTATGTTCAGACCGCTAGAATACAACACCTGTTAGGACGGAAATGGCGCGAACCTGGCCAAATTGATTACATGTATGTCTGCTAAAAGTTAAAAAAAGTTTTAAAAATTCTTAATTCTTTCTATAATTGAATACTAAATAATCTGAAAGGTGATATTTTCTTATCAGTACTAAGTCAATTATCTTACATTATATGAACAACACTGTCTTTGTACTAAAATGCGATGTGAAAACACAACCACAAAAATAGCAAGATACCTGTCAGGCATGATACTTGTCAATACAACATAAACCAGTATCAACATTTGATTACTGACATAACTTATCAAAAATGTTATTTCATTCAAAATTCCTCATATTTAAGACTGTCTGTAACATATTTCAACAAATGTTGACTTCAGTCCAGTTTTCCATAGGAAGTGTCGGCTGCGCAGAAAGATGCGCATAAAAAACTATAGGAATTCCCTTTAAAACAAGTGGGAACGTTTTAAGAGTCTTTCTCTGAATTCATCTGGCTTTTTACCATTGCGCCATTGTGTGAACAGTGTTTGAGCATGGCATCAAAGGATCACGAACCCTGCTTGTGCGATTTCAGACTTTTATAAACTTCAAAAGGCAAATATTTTAACAGCTTTTTTTTTACCACAGTTACTGTGATATGCTTTTCTTTTCATTGTCCTAAATAAAGAACTCTCCAGTCTATTTGCAGTTTCATGAAGGTTTAATATGACAAATCCGAGCGAGTGAAATTTGACTATGGACAAGTGGATTTTTAAGTGTCCGTGGCCAAGTGAAAAATATGTGGATCCCTTCCCCGCCCCCCCCCCCACCCCTTTCGAACATCGGTGGTATTATATAATTTTGACTTTTATATTGAATTATTTTTGAGGGTTTATCCAGATTTTTTGCAAACATTGCTATTTGCATAATATTAAAATTATAAAAATATTTGACAGTAGTTGGCAAACATATAACATCTTGTAAAATTAATGACAAAGTTTGAAGACAATACCGCTTATAAAGTAAAGTAATGTTTACTATAATCAGACCATCTATGTCAACTCATTCATTTCTATAGAATACTAATCAGTTAGGTGTTTATCCTTCCCGCGATTTCGTGTAAGTCAGGTTTTTATCCATTCCTCGTTTTTATCAACTCGAAGTTAGGTTTTTATCCCTTTTCTCGCTGTCAGTACATTTGAACATGTATTGTGTCAACATGTAGTGGGTTAACAACATAGTGTAAACGGGCCTATAAAGCAGTATATTTTTGCTTTCAAACAACAAAATAGTAGAGGCATCAAAAGCATATAAGTAGTTTTTAAGAATTTTTGTAAATTTTTTCATTGAAAAGTTTGACTTGTTCGTTGGTATTCCACCTGAAAACACAAGGGTTGATATATTTAACATGATACATTTCGAAATAAATATACACTTGATCAATAGAGGCAGACATAACAACCGAAACATTCCTTTATACATCGAAATTACACAGAAAACAAAGCTGTATCGGCTTTTCATCCGCCATGTTGGCACTGAGTTAGCTGAACAGAGTTAAGATTATCCGGGTACATAGTGTAATCTCGCTTATCTCAAAATTCCGACTAGTAGTAGTAAAATGCTTTAGAACTTGAGATAGCGAGCACTGTATATAACATAGTTATTAGCTTTACTCCGGGAGAACTACGTTCCAACGTAAGTCAAGTCTCATTGATAAACATGTGACATATCTCAACGACGAATGTTAAGGTGTCGCTCCGTATGACCTTGTTGATTCATTTATTATGAGCAATAAAGCATTGACTCTACGTTTTCGTAACGGAAAAAAAATGAGTTTAATTTGTGGAAGCTATATTAGCTATTTGCAGCATTTTGGAAGATAAAAATTAATGAACTGGTTAAAAATAAACTTCTGTAAGCTACATAAATGTTGCAAGGCCGAAACGATAACGGACAATATGTGACAACGTCTCACATACAGAGTTGCAAAGTCTTAACATCATAATTACAATTTGAACTTGCACAAAAGTCTTATGTACATTTTATCTTTACGTCGAGAACGTTTCTTTAAATTAATACTTCCATAAATGAATGGATGACGTCAGAGCAAGGTACAACAATTTAATCATGATAAATATATTTGAACCGCGCCATGAGAGAAATCCAACATAGTGCGATATTAAGACCAGCCTGCGCATTCGCAGACTTAGACTGCGTGGATGTGCAGGCTTGTCAGGATCCATGCTGGTCGCAAACCCACTACGTTGGTTTTTAGTTCACCAGAGCCAAAGGCTCAGGGTGAGCTATTCTGACCAGTCACCGTCCGGCGTCCGTCGTCCGTAAACTTTTACTTTAAACGACATCTCCTCATAAACTGCTAGGCCAATTTCATCCAAACTTCACATGAATGTTCCTTGGGTGAAGCTCTACAAAAATTGTTCAAAGAATTGAATTCCATGAAGAACTCTGGTTGCCATGGCAACAGAAAGGAAACACTTTAAAAATCTGCTTCTCAAAAACCAGAGGCCTAGAGCTTAGATATTTGGTGTGAAGCATTGGCTAGTGAACCTCTATCAAGTTTGTTCAAATCATGACCCCGGGGTCAAAATTGACTCCGCCCCAGGGGTCACTTGATTTTACATAGGAAATTCTTCAAAAATCTTCTTCTCAAAAACAAGAAGCCCTAGAGCTTAGATATTTGACATGTAGCACCACAATTTGCATATATTATTTTAACGAAATTACAGCCAAGCTGTAATAAAAGTATTGTTACACGGAACTACATTCTCTGATTTTCGAAAAACGTTCTATCAATAAAAATATAAGATCAAATATAAATTTTACTCACGTGTTTACAAGTAGAAACGGGCGATAGCTGCACCACGGAAATGTCGATAGCGCTTTTGCTTATCACCACAATTTGGTGGTGGCGCTAGCGTTTAGTAGCCGTGTAGTGGATCTCTACAAAATTTGTTCAGATTATGACCCCCGGGTCAAAATTAACCCCGCCCCAGGGGCCACTTGATTTTACATAGGAAAATCTTCAAAAAAGTTCTAAAAATAAACCAGAAGACCTAGGTCTTAGATATTTGACATGTAGCATTGCCTAGCAGACTTCTACAAAATTGTTCAAATCATGACCCCCGGGGTCCATGCGGTTACTTGACTGCACATAGAAAAATCTTAAACATTTTCTAATAATAAACCAGAAGGCCTAGATCTTAGATATTTGACATTTAGCATTGCCTAGTGGACCTCTACAAAATTTGTTCAAATCATGACCCCGGGGTCAAAATTGACCCCGCCCCAGGGATCACTTTATTTTACATAGGAAGATCTTCAAAAATTTTCTAAAAATAAACCAGAATGTCTAGATTTCAGATATTTGATATGTAGCATTGCCTAGTAGACTTCTACAAAATTTGTTCAAATCATGACCCCGGGGTCAAATTGACCCCGCCCCATGGGGTTACTTGATTGTATACAGAAAAATCTTCAAAATTTTCTAAAGATAAACCAGAAGGCCTAGAGCTTAGATATTTGACATGTAGCATTGCCTAGTGGACCTCTACAAAAGTTGTTCAAATCTTGACCCCCAGGGTCAAATTGACCCAGCCCCAGGGGTTACTTGATTGTACATAGGGAAATATTCATAAATTTGCTAAAAATAAACCAGAAGGCCTAGATCTTAGATATTTGATATGTAACATTTCCTAGTAAACTTCTATAAAATTTGTTCAAATCATAACCCCCGGGGTAAAATTGGCCCCGCCCCAGGGGTTACTTGATTGTACATCGGAAAATCTTCCAAAAGATTTCTAAAAATCATCAGTTTGACATTTGAAACATGTAGCTCATATTGCTCTGGTGAGCGATCCAGGGTCATCATGACCTTCTTGTCTCATGGTGTGGCTCATTTGTCTTTATCATTTTGCACATTATAGTCTGACGCAGGCTGGAGTAAAGGTATTTGAAATTGATGCTTACAATAATATACAATTTTAGCATAAAAATTGAAACGTAATGTTAATGCTTAACAATAGAAACGTGTAACTATCTTCAGGTGTTCGCTATAGCATTGTCAGTGACTCCTACACAAAAGTGGTGTTCAGCTGAAACAGTACTCAGACAGACAGTTTTAAAAAAAGGTGTATACATGTAATACATTTCAATGTTTACATTTTATGTTAAAAGTTGGTAGAGAACCTGTAAGGTTTTAATACTTGGAAGAACATTACAATTTTAAAATTTATATACATTACTGCATTTCTTTCTTACTCACTCGTCCTTTTTAAACACGAGCATTTCCTGAAAGTTTCATTATTTCGCGTTGATTACATCTCCCAATTTCTTGATTAAATTCACGAAATTTGTGCATTTGTGAACAAGGATACGTCATATTTACGCAGCTTACTGCATTATCTTTTTGCTTTTCTTTTTCAAACTTAGTTCATAAAAGTCGTGCAGTAACCCGAATCTCTTTTACTATGTCGTTTTACTGAATCGCCCTTTTTCCTTCTTTATATTGAAAGTCATGCAAATATAAGCATTTATTTTAATCTCAGTCAAATTTGCACAAATAACAAAATAAAACTTGCTTTTAAATAATCTCATTAAATCATTATTTATTTCTTCCCGCCAATCTATATTTGCAGTGACTCAAGTATTTATTCGTGATCATTTTGCTATTTTACTACGTCTGTTTAATCCTTTGCTTTTTTAAATTCACAATTACTTAGATCTTTTGATTTTACTAAAATCCCGTATAGTTTTACATTTCCCCTTATTTGTTTTGAAATAGATTCCCTTAAAAAGATCTTCTTTTAGAGTTAATGTATGATCCGCAAGATCTATAATAGGATTTTGTATGAATTTAACAAAAGTCATTTAAAATGGCATTGAATATTCTGTGAGCCCATAGTAAGTTATAACGTGAAAGGCCTCCGCGGCCAATGGTCGCTGACTTCGAATGACTTGCCCTCTCAACTATGTGCTTGAAATTTAGCTTTGAGTGTGTGATTTGTATGTAAGAAAGCCATCCAGTACGCTTGCAGTAGGTCATTTGCTCTACCGAAATTCCCATCCTTATATGAAATAATGTTCAGATGAGCACCAAGTGCCTTCCATCACCACGAACCTTAATATCTTTAATTGTCTCGGAGTAACGTAAAATGCTTCATTAATGTTACTAAATGGGCTCAAAATAGCTTATATATTCACACTTATTAAACAGTCCGTGTTCACCTAAGAACACGTAATAACTTATACATGCGTACGCCGGTAATCAATACTGAGTAGATAATCCGGATCGTGAAGCATTACTTCCAGAACTGTTGACGTTCCAGTTAGGGCCTACTATTTTGGCAAAATAATATTATTTTTTTCTCAAAATTTAGTACCAGAAACACACCAGGGGCCACCATTTCATACCTGTATTTCAAAATTTTCCAGGGGCAGGGCCCCCTGACCACCCCATCACGAGGGGAGTAAGGTACCCCTACAATACCTCAAAATTTAGACTTAAAATGCACCAGAGGACACCATTTCATGCCTGTATTTAAAAAATCCCTAGACTCAGCAATTAATACACCTGAGGATACCATTTCATACCTGTATTTCAAAAACATTCCAGGGGAAGACACACCCCCTCCCCCCCCCACCCCTGAATCCCCTAACATGGACAAAGGCACCAAAACCTTGACTATGCACCGCGGCGGTGACGTCTTCGTTCAAGACTGGTGCCACCCCCACCCCTACCCCTCCTCCCTCACCCCAACCCCTACTAGTCAAACATTTCTGAATCCGGTCCTTGGAAAGATTAAGAATCATTGGATCATATTAAAGGTGGGGTGTATTTAGACATAATTACGTGTCAGTTGTGACATATCATTTTAGTGAACACGTGAGAACTAGGGAACTAGATTTACTGACTCGTTTTGTGTTCAGTGAACGGTAATGAAGAAAAAAATTAAGGCAAAATTTTACGGGTGTAGGAATCAAACTCACATCGAACAAGTATTATACGAATGCTGTAACCGCTGTAGGCCAACAAGAAATCACTGACTGCATTGTTAAATTATATATTTTGAAGATGCTTTACGTTGACGTCTTTTGTTGTTATACTTTCTAGTCCTTTGGGATCATGGAGTCCATTCAACATATTTGTAATAGAGTTCCGCTTAAGGTATTAGAGCACTAATAGTAATGTTTACAAAATGGCCTTTGCTTGGTATATTCTGAAAGGTAACCGTATTTTGCACTATTTTGCAATTTTTAAACAACTTTTACCATGCCGTTTTTTTATAAATTTTGTAAAACTTATGGTATCTCCTCAAGGTCAAGTAGAGACAAATTTCAAAGTGATAGCCACTATCTAAAACGTTTGCAGAGAACTCGTTTTACCATTAATTTTAATAAAAGAAACATCAAACTATTGGTAAACAATTATAAAACACAAAATAAAAATGTCAATATCATTTTTTCTATGCCTCAAGTAAACATATTTAATGAGACAGAATTCATACTTCAACATTGAAAAAATAAGGTCGAATGCTGTGTTTCTGTTTTGAATTTTGCTTCCTACATTTAAAAATAACCTTAGGGCAGACGTAAAACCTACCTAAATTTCTTCCACATTATATAATCTAAGAGTGAAAGCAAAATAGAGAACTTTCACCGCGTGTAACTCAATATTTTTAAAGGTGTGTAACTCTACCCCTTCTGTTTAAGTAGTAAATTCACTTTGAACACCAAGAAATCGCTTATAAGATTAATTTTTGTCCATTTTTGTACAATAAATCAATAATAAGTCTTGAAAAAAGTAAAAATTTACTAGAAAAAAAGGAAAATAAGGAGAAAAAAAATTTGGTCCAAGTAGGGCTTGAACCTATGCCCCCCCCCCCCCTCCCCCCCACCCCTAAGAGTTGCATTAAAAGTAGGTTTATGGTAGGAATTGAATACGCTTCAAAAAGGAGGTTCTCTATTAGCGATCTAATACCTTAAGCCGGTGCTAGGGGCGTGTGAGGTTTTGCACATGTCATTACATCTCATGAACAGACTCAATCAAACCGAGTCTGCTATAAATGTTCTTAGTTGCAATTCCTTGCTTCCAAAGGATTTTTTTACACATTTTATTATTAATAGCTATAGGCATACATTTAAAAAAAAGCAAACTAGCAAAAGACAAGTAGCAAAACGCAAGAGGCAAAACATAAATGCAAAACGCAAAACGCATAAAGCAAATAGCAAACAGCAAAAAGCATGTCGCACCGGGATTCCATAGGTTTAACATTTGCATATATATCCAATTTTTGGTAACATGTCTCGAAGATCAGCACTGTTTTACTGCTTGGGACCATGGTAGCTATATATTTAACTAGATCACTAGAGTACAAGGAATGTGTAGAGTGTGCATTTTCATATTATTAAATTTCGAATAGTTGACTTTGCCATGCATGGTATATATATATACATCTCTTGCATCTAAAATATTTATTCCGACCTTTATTTTAGGTGAAAGCGCAAACCGTTTTAAAACAGTGGATAACCAGCTGGATGTTATGCAACGTAAGTACAACAAATTTTCGCCAATATCTTATTGAAATAAATCAATTAAGCATGTGCTTAACTCTGAAAAAAAAATGGGCGCATGTCCAACCGGAAGCATATGTTGAGAATATATGACAAATTACTTACTTTCTAATTTGCTACGCTCGAACGAAAATGAATTAAATATTCACCAGTCAAGTAATTCAGAAACAAATTACAACAATAATAATATAGGGTTTGGCAATTGCAATGCTATTTCAGATTTTTTATGTGTGTACAATTAATTTCAGTTATTTTTTTCAAAGAGACCGAGATCCTGGCATGAACTGACCATGTCGTCGCTTCGTTTCAGTTATGGTTAGTTATACATGTATTGTACTATTTTATTGACCTGTCAAAATGCATATTGATTACATGGTCGGTGCACAGAATATTTAATCTTCGGTTGATTTTCGGTACATTCTGTACAGTGTACGGAAAGTAACCTGCAATTAGAATGGTTTATATTTAAAGCGTATATACCGAGGTTCGATAGTCAC
Organism: Mercenaria mercenaria; assembly: GCF_021730395.1. NCBI lineage: Eukaryota > Metazoa > Mollusca > Bivalvia > Venerida > Veneridae > Mercenaria > Mercenaria mercenaria. Next base: position 44,038 of record NW_026461520.1, on the reverse strand, counting down.
GATAGCCCAGTGGTCACTGTCAGTAGCATGAAACCTCGAGCTCTTAAGATCGAATCCGTGCAGTATCCGTATTTGTTTTTCAAAACCACTTTGTACATGTACATTTTATCTAATATTTCCTCCATTGTATTTTAACAACTATTTTTTTTAATTTTTATCTCTTTTATAATTTCTTTTCTTTAATACCATTTTTAGTCATGGTTTATTTCAGTATATTACAATTTCATAGATATTAATTAAAACAAGCTATATTCATTATTCAGTTCCGATCGCTATAACTTCAGTACGAAACACATTTAAACGTGAAGCCCGTGAATTTTGATTTTCACGTGTCCCTTTGTAATTTAAAACATATAAACCAGTAAATAATTAAAAATGAAAATAAAAAATGTTCTCACTTATGGGCTCGAACCAGCAATGCCCCGCATAAAAGCCATGTGTTGTAACCACTGAGCCATCGATACGAACGACAAATCAGGGTTTCACTTGCGTACTAACTCCTTAGCAACGGGAAACAATGTTCGCGCATGCGCAATCTACGTAGGGCAAAAAGACATGAATGCACAATATAAATTACGTTAGAGTTATACTTTATTTCAATATATTCGATCATTAATGAGTTTGTTTTATAGTAAATATCCACTAAAAGACAAAGAAAAATATATGTAGCTCTTTGCAAACTCACAGCTGATATAGTTTAACGCATAGTTTTGATGGTTTTGGATTAATAAACATTTTTTTCCAGCAAGGTTGTCTCGACAAATTCAGTTTAAGAAAAATGAAAAAAAGGTGTTTTCCATGAATTAATAAAGTTTTCGCTCTATTTCCTAACATGATCTCAAATAACTTACAACCTGTCGCAATTAGCTTACTTGATTCTTAAAATATAATTTAATGTCGCAGTTGAAAATAAAATAAGTTCAGCCTTTGATTTTTTTTATCCAGTCATACTGATCAATTCATTCCGAATTCAAAGAACAAAAATAAAATGAATGAATAAAAATCATAAATTTAATAATAATCATTTTAAAACTGTTATTATTCCTTCTCTTGAGAAGGAATATTATAGTTCGGTAAGTCACACTTGACTGAGCTACTGATATCTAAAGCTGTTGTCATTACAAGCTGGCCAGTCAAACTCCGTGACCTTAGAAATAACCTCTGATGTTAAAACTATTCTTTCCTAATTGAGGCGACTCTCTGACTGAACGCGTCCGTGGATTACATATTACTAAACCCGAGGATGGTTGACTGATTCTTTTATTTCCTCCATTCTTGAAGAACATAACATATGTACAAACAGATAGACATATATCAGCGAATTTACATGTAAACAACTAAATATTAATTATGTGCAACAAATTCACGCATCGAATCATAACGGATTGACCGGGTCAGTGTCTTATTGCCGTATTTACTCAACTGAAAGTGGTAACAGATTTAATGTGTTGTTGGATGTAACAATTTATGTAACAATTTATGTTAAATAATATCTAGCGAAAATACCTACTTGACACTTTTGGCAGTATAAAACAGACATTGCAACCAAAATTTTACAAGATGATCATTATATATTTATATAGATGTGCCCTAGAAAGAACTTTTGCAATGCTTTAACTTGTTTTTTATTTCTATTGATTCTTCGAATTTGAAAGTTTTTATATGACACTATCGAATTGGTTCGGACGCAGTCAGATTAAATAGAGATGGCATTTCGACACTTGACCAAAATTTATTCCCGTAAAACATACGGATAGCACCGAAGTTGGGCCGAATATTATAATATCGAACGCACAGAGCGTATAATGTATGCACATTTGACAGGTTAAAAAATAGCACAATACTCATCCTGTGAAAGTGATACAATGTATTAAACATTCTGATTAATGGATACATTTGATATAATACATGCATTGGTTAACATAAATTTGTCATGTTTGCAACACTGTAACTTATACGTAAACCTTTTTAGGACTAATGCTGGTCTTTTAAAAAAATTTTAACGTCTTATTTTTTTGCAAATAGCAATCGATAGTACACACAAGTCGAGTATTATTTATAGCAATGCAATAACCCGTATATTAACTGATAACTATCGAACGTCAAGATAATCTAAATCTTAGATAAATATATATTTGTTTGTATATACGTCCTTTCGGACAGTATTATTAACCTATTTCCGTGTTGATGTAAAATGGTAAAATTATGCTGAAATAAAAGATACATTGATACATATACTGACCATCATTTAAAAGCATGCAATATAGGTACTGTTATTGAAATTCCATGAGAAATGTTACAAAATGTTTGTGGATTACTGATTTTGAGGACATTTAGTGTGTCTAATGTAAATAGTCACGGCCATTTTCAAATAAAAGTAGACAGTTTTATTTTAACTTTGATACATATTATTCCCGTTTTGACCAGGTTTTTCAAAGTTGAAAACCTTGTTTTTATGCCTCTCCGAAGAAGGAGGGGTATATTGTTTTACAGAGGTCTGTTGATATGTCGGTCGGTCGGTCCGTAGACCAATCGGTTTCCGGATGATAACTCAAGAACGCTTGGGCCTAGAATCACGAAAGTTGACAGGGAGGTTGTACATGACAGCTGATGACCTTTATTGATTTTGAGATTAGTAGGTCAAAGGTCAAGGTCTCAGTGACCCGGAACCGTTAACCCGTTTTCCGGACGATAACTTGCGAACGCTTTGGGCCTAGGATCATAAAAGTTGATAGGGAGGCTGGTCATGCCCAGCAGATTATTCCGATTGATTTTGAGATTAACAGGTCAAAGGTCAATGTCAAAGAGATGCTGAAAAGTTAAACCGTTTTCGGACAATAACTTGAAAAATAAAACAGATTATTGCATGCATCAAGGGGTGGGGATGCATTTCGTGTTCTACTGTTGTTAGATTTGCGATAGATGGATGCATAGATGGATGGGCGGTGTCAAGCTTTGGTTTCAAGACAATAACTTTAGTTTGAGTTGAGATATTGAAATGATACTTGGCCTATAGGTAGCTTATGGGCCAGTGAAATTAATGTTCAGGCCACTGTTACCAGCAATATAAAAGACAGTTTCCGCTAAGTAACTTCAGTTTGGACTGATGTATTGACATTAAACTTGGCATATATGTAGCTCATAGTGAAACAAGGCTATTTGATCATTGAAGTAGAAAATGCTTTAAAAGCCTGGTTTCGGGGATATTTCCACGCATCTTGTTCACTGATTCTTTTGTAATCATATATTTTAGTAAAAGTACTTATGATGAACTGAATTAATCTTAGTGGGGCCTCCGTGGCCGAGTGGTTAAGGTCGCTGACTACAAAGCACTTGCCCCTCATCAATGTGGGTTCGAGCCTCAACCGGGGCGTTGAATTCTTCATGTGAGGAAGCCATCCAGCTGGCTTACGGAAGGGCGGTGGTTCTACCCAGGTGCCCGCTCGTGATGAAATAATGCACGTAGGGGCACCTGGGGTCTTCCTCCACCATTAAAGCTGGAAAGTCGCCATATGACCTATCATGTCTCGGTGCGACGTTAAATCCAACAACAACAAAAAAGAATTAATCTTACATTGGAAACGAACAATGAAGCCAAAATGTCTAGACTTAAAATAAGGTTTTAAAACTCTGACACTGACCTATTCATAGAACATATTTTAGCTATATAGCTGTATGTCAAAATTGTTTATTAGAATAAAAAAATGAAAGCAAATGCTTTTTCCTAAAGCAAATACTTCTGTTTTGATGTTTGTTTAAATGCGTGAAAATAAACCAATCAGAGTTACCTTAAAATAATATTATGAAGCAACATTAAATTAGTTCGTGATTTTAAAGAAACTATGAGTAAAATGCAATACACAAGATATTCCAGTCATACCTGTTGTTTGCCATGGTAACTGAAACCTTATAAATATGGAGTTCCACTAAGATCATAAAGTAAATGGCAACGAAGCCGTCTGAAAAAAAATCATTGATATTCATACTTGCTTAAAATGGGAGAAATGCGTTATGGAAAACGAGCATAGCAACATTTATATTTTAGCTTATATTAGAAAGCTATTATATACATAAATGAAATTGCCAACCCAGAAGCCGGATAAGACAAAGACAAATTGCATTTGAGCTGAAAGTGTAACAAATTATGTTTCCGTCTTAATTGAATATAAAATATTTTACGTAATATGAGGGTCATGTATTTGAAATAGGTTTTAATTTTTTACTTGTGCGAATACAAACATTTAGCAGGAAAAAAACATTGAGTTACACAAAATACTATGGATGTCTAAGTTTCAATAAATCTAAAATTGTCCTGTTGCCAAAGTGCGCCACATCCTTAAGGTAAAGTTAAAATTACGACTCTCTTGCTCCATAAATATAGAAGGAAATATATTATGATAAACTAGCTTTCAATTTATTATTATGTTATCGTACATTTTCATCATACAATATCATAACCAAATATAAGGACACGTACTATTTACATTTATTTAACAGGCAGATTTTCTGAAACTATGAGGCATGGACTACAGAGCGACAACCCGATTACTTTCGTAGAATTGTCTTGCATTACCGAGAAACTGCGCGAAGACCATTTTGTAGTTGTTTGTGGTAGTGGAAGGAGTTTATATTTCCAAGCCGCACTGACAGCCATAAAAAACATGGGATATGCTGAAGACAAATGTTTCGAGTTAAGCAAGGCATCAGATTGGTTGCGCGTTTCCTTTGAAGAAGCTGATTGTATAGTTGTGGTGAATCCTTTCGGAAAAGTGTCTTTTGACCAACACAAAGCTTCAGCGATGTCAGACATATTCGACAGCATATTGAGTGCGACAAAAGATGAAAAGTACCGGGACTTCTCATTCCGTGATATTGTTATAATATCAGATAAGGCGTTGCTTGATGAGTGTAAGAAATACTTTTACCACAAACTACTTGAAGAGGAGATCACTATCTTGGATAATAGTCATATACTTGCCAGTAAAGGTATGTGTTACATAAATGTCATATATACAGTGTCGGTAGAGACATCGCCTTCTCTCTAACGCAAAGCCGGGGATGACAATGACGATACATAAATTATTGAAGTTTCATCATATCATGCTAAGTCATCGTGACATAGCGCTTTGTACCGACTACGATGGCAAAGCGCGACATCACAATTGCAAAACTTAGCAAATTTAACATTAAGAGAAAATAATAGTATAAATTTTGGCGTTTTAGATTAACACCTGTAACCGGAAAAGCTTATATTTTATTTAGAAGATGAAATCTTTGACATTTTTAAGCACCTTTCGATGATTTTCTTACAACTAGTTTAATGGTAATTACATTTTATGTAAATTGTCTGTGTATATTTTTTTATCATTTTACTTTTCTTTATTGTTTATCCTTTAATAAAACCCCTTGTTAACATATATACATGTTAAACTATGGTAAAATATAGAAGACAGATAAACAAGTAACCCGTAAAAAAGCTACCATCATTATATGAGTTCAGGATAAATGACGTTATGCCTTCACTTTTGGTTAATTAAACGTGCAGAACAACTTAAATCTAAACTTTTCGTACGTGCCCCCACTAATTAGTGTGTTTTCGTCCCGCGATCTCGCCATTTTACTTCTTAAATCTTGAATTTCGCCCCGCGCTATTTCTCGTTAGCTTAATAGTCAAAATGGGATTTTAATAGTACATATCTAAAGAGGTCTTAACCGTCCACACTAATTCGTTAATTCTGCCGTTACAATCATTTTGACGGGTATAAAATTAATCAGTATAAATAAAATAAAGAATGAATGTAGATATTTGATAAGGTTTTTATTCTGCTAATCAAACTGTAAGAATAATATCTCATTTCGTATTTTGGCGAAAATATTTTGCTGGTACTAACTACCCATGTCGTATCTTAAGTGAACTGTGTATTGTATAATGCTTACTGAGCTGATCTCGACATGAAATACAGTAAAATCTTAAACAGCCATTAAACTGTAATAGTGAAAGGGATACAGTAATATCTCGTCAACCGGACACCTATTTCTTGCACACCGGACTGGTGTTTCCGGTGATTTTACCCATGCCGGCAAAACCCATCTGGCACCCCCATGCCAGATGACTCTCGTGCTGTTAATGACAACAAGTGGATCATGCACTGATAATATATTGTTTATGTAAAATACGAAAAAAGCAGGTACCTTGATAGCTTTTCTCCGTTCCTTATAGTATATTTCTCGATTCAAAATTCATTAGTTTACCGTAAGAACATAACGTTACGCTACAAATAATAAAACTAAAGTGGAACTTTGTTATTGTGCGTAACGCAAAACATCATGACGTCACTTCTGCTTACAGACGTTAATTTCCCGCGCTTTGTGTTTATTCTCTACTATAAGAAAGAGTGCTACGTAAGAATTTCTACCTGTTACTTGTAAAATACGGTATTCAAGAAAAATAATCTGCCAGAATAAAATGCTAACATGTATACGATATGCAAGAAAAAATATCAGTCATGTGTTTACGAATCGGAAAGAAATATCCGTCCTTCGGCCACCTGCGCATGGGCGGTAATTCGGCAAGCCTCATTACCGCCCAATGCGCAGGTGCCCTCGGGACGGATATTTCTATCCGATTCGTAAAAACATGACAGATATTATTAGTCTGCTTTAATTTACAACATATAATACAGTGTCATCTCGATAAAATCGCGCGTGAAATATTGGTTCGATTTTTCTAAAAGTGGCATAATATGAAAGTTTTAGTACTGCTCTGACTTTAGTCCGCAACTGTACAATGCGAGAAGATGTATAACATTACAAGTAGGCTTCTTTTAAAACAGAAACCTAGGAGAGGTCCAGTGTTGCTCCTTTTAAAGTTATATCAAAGACATAGATGACAATTGTTAGCTATGTCTCTGGTTATATGACAGGTTGTACTATAGACGTTACACGTCACTGTGACCTATTAGCGGGTAATAGTCATTGTGACCATGACCTAATTACCTCAAAATCAATAAGTCATCTTCAGGTTATGATCAACCTCCGCCAGTCCGAGGACTGTAGGCCCAAGCATTTCCTAGTTACTGAATTTCATTTAGAAATGTTCAAAAACCACCAATGCATTAATTGTACACTGAACTAAGCCCTGGTGAAAGCTGCCAAATTAGCATCTTACCATTTTGCGAGAACCTCACCTGACAGGCTTGTTTGTCTACTGCCCCGTTCGTTTGGGCCCAAAAGAATAGCTTATGAGCTTAGAAGAATATCCCAATCGAACGGACGTCTGCCGGAAATGAAAAAATATATCATTCTTTTTTAAATGTATTTTTTTTTCAGAGATTTTTATTGTTAATGTGCTATTTGAAAAAAAAACTTAACATTTTATTTGTTTTAGTTTATAACTCAGTTTGTAAGGTTTACATGTCGATTTGCCGCCTTGGTTTGATCACGTGATTAACATCTCCGACTATCGAAGCTTGGAAGAACTCTTCTTATTCCTGCAGATCCTCCGAACGGAGCAAACAAACCCGCCAGTTAAACAATAAATTCATTTTAATTGAACGAAATACATTTTAACGTGATTCAATTTATATGCATACCTTTGAATACTGCGAAAAGAATATATATATATATCCCTAATAGCCAATGTACCGCTAACACTTTGTACAATGCGGGTATTTCCATACATCGTCGATAGATATCGACCAAAAATATAGTAAAAAGTATGAATAGTTAGTTAAAAACATCCATTTAATAAGTCAAACAAACACAAATTAATGCATTCAATCACGTGACATGCGTTCTATCAGGTTAGAGCTTTCAATTATAAATACAGCGAGCATCGGATTTTCTCATTCAGAGACAATATGTATACCCGATATTCACTTCATTAGCATGTGGACAAGTTCAATCTTGTTTCAGTGTATTTCGCAATTATTGTTCTTTTTTTATTGATTATAGCCCTCGATACACTTCAGCTACCTTTGCAGGGTGAAAATGTATGAACGGCTGAGAGTATATCTATTCAATATTACGACAGGTTTGTTAGACAATTAATTTACTGTTTGTTATTATAATGTTATCTCAGTATTTATCAGAACAGAACAGAACAGAACAGAAATTTTATTAACAACTTGACTTGAACATAGAAGTTCATCGTCACATAAACTGTACATGGATGCGTGTATACGAGAGAGTATAACAATACAAATGAAATAAAATAAACTAAAAACATGTTGAAGTTGTTCAAATTGCACTTCGTAATTTTTAACGTGCTACCAAATTAGTACTAATTAATTTATTAATATTTTGACTTCATTGATAAATTTAGCAAAGCGTTTTTATATGGTATAATCACATTTTTTTTTTACATATCAATGAATGAGATCAAATTTCACAAGTAATCTAACAATATAATCAATTACTTGTGTTTAGGTGTATCAAAGTCAAGAAGAGAAGCAAACTATACTTTACTTTGTTAATAGCAATAAATTAATCATGAGCTCACCTAGCCCAAGAATGCATTAATATGACACACGCTGCTGTTCAATAATAAGTATAATTAATCTATATTAAACAATAGGTGTAAATCCTTACCGAAACGAAATTGTAGGGGTTACCATCTGCCAAAACAGCACTGGTTCTGCCCAGAGTTGCCTAGACTTGATAAACCTTGCGAAACGAAATTTAAGATTTATCTGAGGCTATATTTTATGCTTTATAATATCATCGTTAAAACCATTAAAAGTGCATACGTACCTAATAGTGAATAGAGATTGCGTACAGTACCATATAAGACATAAACAGTACATGTATCATATAAGACTGCATTATTTTTAAAGTTATATTTAACTCCCACACCATCAGTTACTTCTCTTCTTAGCTACAATACCACACAAGTGTAGACACTATATATATGCAATATTACTAAGTATGCCATTCATCTCTAATATTTAACAATATCGTTTAACATATGGATTATACTTTTTTATAATTGGAGTATACATTAATCATACAGATAATTCAAACAGTTTTGTCTCTGCTTAAATGCTTTAATGCAGAATACTGCTAATTATTTAAGGATAACATGGTGTACAAGCCCTCAATTTCACCAAAGGCGTACATACATCTTGATAATGTAAGCTTTAAAAATGTAAAACGATAGAAATAAGGTGCATATTGACAAGTTATATAGTGACAGAAGTTCTCAAAAATTTCCTTTTGATTACATTCCTGATAATTTTGGGTTTTCATGAGTTATCTCCCCTGAAAACTAGAATAAAAAATGATTTTCTCCTTTGCCCTACGGGATATTTTAGATTTCTTTTTGACATTTGTATCAGAATCATATAATGCAGCTTTCTACCGCAAAACTTTCTTGAAATTCAAGTTTAGATTCTCATAATTAAAGAAATTATTTATTTCCCATAGGCATCAATGTTAACTTCATTACCGATTATCTCCCCCCAAAATATGATTAAATTTGAAAAATCTCTCGGTGAAAAGTTTTTAATTTTGAATGACTTTAAAGTGACCAAATTTCATTTAAATATTACCATCCAGTTACAAGATATGAAATATGGCTATTACACCATGTAATCCTTAATATCTTTACATTTGAAACATTGAGCAATTCTATGAATTTTATCATGTTAGTTCGTCTACTGTAGTACCTAGGTATATAAATACTTCTCAAATGATCATATACAGGACATATAAGAATGAAGTGAAACTCATCTTCAGTATCATTTTTCCCACAAAGAGTACATTTCCTTTCGTCTCTTTGGACATTATGCTGCCTTCCAGTCTCTATATTTAACTGATGAGAGGATAATCGTAACTGTGCAATGGCATTTCTGTATTTAACATTACTAAGTTTTAACAAATAGTCAGAGATTACAAAGTTCGTTTTTAATTCTTTATAAAGTGATAATGAAGACTTAACTGAAATATTTTGCCTCCATTTTTTTGCCGTCATTAATGTACATATCTAATAATCTGCACCTTAACAATGGCAAAAATACTTTAGCATTGACCGAATTTGGAAATAACCATACATCATTAAAACCTGTTCTCTGTAATAAATCCCTGACCTTTGAGGCCCAGTTCATCACATGTCTGTCATTATCAGCCTCTAATCTGAGATTTTCAAACATACATGTTAACAAACAATTACTGCTTTTTTCTAAATGCAATCTAAGATATTATTTTATAATTCTAATGTACCTTATTATTTGTAATGGAAATCTACCTAGCTCTCCATATATTGCTGAACTACATGTAGAATTTTTAACATTTAACAATGACTTTAAGCATTTTCTATGCACACGTTCTATATTGTCTGCCTTCAGAAAACCCCAAACTTCATATGAATAATTTAGTATGGAAGCTACATAGGCATCAAACAAATTCAGCATAATATTTGCGGGTATTTCCAATGACTTTGTAACCGAAAACAGTGCAAACATCGCTCTAAGAGCCTTGCCTGTAAGAGTTTTCTGAGCCACCGTTGGAAAGAACTATACCAAGATAATTAAAATTGTTTACAATTTCTATTACTTCATTAGCATACGTAAATTGTTCACTACTTTGCTGTCTACCTCCTTTCCTAAATATAACTTTTTTTGTATTCAGAACATTTACAATAAGATTCAAAATTATTCAATGACTGTTGAAGCCCTTCCGCAGTTTCTGAGAAAATAACTGCGTCGTCTGCAAAAAGTAACAGATATATAGACAACTGATCAAGTCTTAAGCCCGCAGACGAATCCTGTTGCATAAATAATTCTACATCATTTATGAATATAGAAAAAAGCAAAGGAGAAATTATCTCCCCATGTAATAGTCCTATATCACAATTGAAAAAATCAGACATCAGATCTATTTAAATGTTTGACACACAATTTTACCTCACTGTATATAGACCGTATAACATTAAATAACTTTCCGTTAATACCGCTTTTAATAAGTTTCAACCATTGTCCATTTCTGTATATCGAGTTAAAGCATTTCATGAGATCTATAAAACAGCAATACAAATGTTTTTTCTTTCTTAATTGTTTTTCAATAAAGGAATCCAACAAAAATATAGCATCTATCGTGCTGTAATTTGCTTTGAAACCAAACTGTGCGTCTGTAAGAATATCATACTGTACTATCAATTTTTTAAGCCTTTCATTCAGAACCACCGTAAATAATTTAGCAAAACAACTAATTAGCGTAATACCTCTGTAATTATTATGATCATTATTATCTCCCTTTTTATAGACAAGTAAAATTACTCCTTTAGACCATGATTTAGGGAAACACTGTTTACTTAGATGATAATTAAATAAAGTTTCAAGAGGCTTATCCAGGACATCAATACCTTCTTTAAAATATTTATATATGATACAATCAATTGAGCAAGATCTATTTGTACCCAATATAGTTTTACAGCTTGTCTTATCTCCTTAATTGTAAAAGGCGAGTCTAACTTTTCAAAAGTTGCATCAATATTTACATTACTATCAAATTCGTCCAAAAAGTCTTGGCATTCTACATCCTCATCTATTCTAAATCCGGTTGTTAATTTTTGAAATTTTCATAAAAATCATTTGCTAATGTCGTCTCCAACATATGAATTTTTCTTATGCTTTAACATTTTCCAAAAATCCCTTGGCCTTTTCCTTTTCATATAATTTATTTTCGATGCAATTTGCCTATTATATTTCTTTTTTGCAATTCTACAACAATATTTATAATCAATTTTCTTATCAAACAATATCCTTTTATTTTCAGTTGTTTTATTTGCAATAAATTGAGCAAGTGCCTGCTTATAACTATCACGTTTGTCTCTACATTCCTCATTAAACCATTTATTATGAACCCTGTTATCATAAAAATATGTACATGTTGATATTTTACGGCGATTTTCAAAATGTTTATTACCTCTGCTACATAAAATGTCTGTAAAAATCTGAACCAAGACATCAGGATCACTGTTATTTTCCTTGCTATTATTTAAATCATTGCAAAGTGTGTCAATATCACGCGAAATATCATTTAAAAAATCCACTTTGGAGTCCGGTTCCCATTTATAGAACACGCGTTCGCGTTTTATATTTTCACGCGGCAGCGTAGCGATCTTTAATGAGAATTCTAACGGTGCATGATTTGAATGTATTGTAAAATCATGAATGTGAAATCCAGATATATTGCAAAAATTAGAGTTTTCCGTAACAAGGTAATCTACCGTGCTCATTCCATTATGCGTGAAACATGTAAGCTTACCGAGATTCGCATCATTTCCCAAGCGACCGTTTACAATACGCAAAGGGGCGGTCTCCATAAGGCGGTTTTCCTGGTACAAACATATTTTGATAATCTTTTGCTAACAGTTAACCTTATGAATGGGCCTTACATGCCGGAAATAGTTAGCCAATCGGAGCTTTAGTTTTGAGAGCATTATGTCTCAAGTGTGGGTGGGGTAATTCCATACTTGTCCTGCCTTACATAACAAATAGGTAGATTTCAATTTTTTATATCAGTTGAACTTAAAGTAAAGGGATAAAATGTGTACACTATAAACACATACTGACATGGTGTAGGAATTTGATTCTGCAGCATGCCTTTACAAAAATATGCCACTTCATATGCACTTTGTAGAATCTTACACATTTTGCATCTACCAACTTTGAGGAAAACCAAAGATTTCTTGACACAAGAAGAGAGATAAATCCCATTTATTGAGAATACTTGTTAATGACTAGACATTATTGGGGATTTTTCTGTTCTTTGCCTGTGAAGTGACTAATTTGCCCTTGACTGCAGAAAAAGATATGAGAAAAATGCAGAAAATACCAAATTTTCTTATTTCAGAATTTTAACCCATTTATGTGTAAAAAAAAATCTGGCCCAAAGAATCATACTGCATTTAACTAAAAAAAACATTTTTAGCTCCACTATACGAAGTATAAGTAGGGGTATCCTACTCGACCTGGTGTCGGCGTCGGCATCTTTCCGCGTCCCCACCTTGGTTAAAGTTATTTTTACACTTTCTCTTTTTTCTACTTATCTCTGTAACTATTTGACGGATTTAATTCAAACTTAAAATAGTTATTCCTCATCATCACCCGTATCATCTGACCTAAGGGCCATAACTTTGGTACCAATTTTACATTATTTATTTCCCCTTTTCATTCAGATTTTCAGGCTAAAGTTTTGATGCACTTCCACTCTATCTCTGTCATTACTGAATGGATTTGATTCAAAGTAAAAATAGTTGTTCAACATCATCACCATCATCATAGCAAGATGCATAACTCTGGCACAATTTTTTCATGAATTATTCCCCATTTACACTTAGAATTTCAGGTTAAAGTTTTAATGCACTTTACTCTAACTCTGTTATTACTAAATGGATTTGATTCAAACTTAATATAGTTGTTCAACATCATCACCCACATCATATGACACAAGGTGCATAACTCTGGCACAAACTTTTCATGAATTATCCCCTATTTGTACTTAGAATTTCTGGTTAAAGTTTTGATGCACTTTCACTATCTTTGTTATTACTGAATTGATTTCAAACTTAAAGTAGTTGTTCAACATCACCATCCACATCATATGACAAAAGGTGCATAACTCTGGCACAATTTTTTCAAGAACTAAGCCCCTTTGACTTAGAATTTAAGGCTAATTTTGATGCATTTTCACTATATCTCAATTTTTATGAAATGCATATTTAATTCAAACTTGAAGTAGTTGTTCCACATCGTCACCCACATCATATGACAAAAGGTGCATAACTTTTGCACCAATGTTTAATGAATTATGTCCCCTTTTTGCTTAGAATATACTTATATAGTGTTTTGATACACTTTATCTTTACCTCTCTTATTACTTAATATTTTTGACTCAGGCTATTGTGCAATATCTTTATCCACCATTGGAGTTACTCCAGTGACAGCTCCAGTTTCCTCAGATGTGCCCAGTTTCACTATCCAGCATAGAAATAGTCAAGCGCGCTGTCTCCTGTGACAGCTCTTGTTATTCATCACTTTCATAAAAAGAGATAATCTTCTATTCATCTGATGTTGCCAAGTCTCTATAAATCTATCTACTAGTAAAGGCATACATAAATGTCAGCAAAACAAAAATACCTGATTCAAAGATTCATTTTAATATCTTCTGCCTTGCACACAGCCTTAAGTAATATATCTAACTCTTTATACATTCAAACCTTTATGTTGTATTGTCAAATACTGACTAAGCTTTCATTTCTTTATTTAGCAAATGCTTGTGGTATACTTCAGTAATGTGGTGTTCGGATATTTGACTTGTATGAATAAGGATGGGTCACAACAAAGAAATAAATGCATAGTGATTTTTACATTTTTCCAAGTATCACTTTAGGCCCAGTGTCCAATTAATTTACCTTTTTTCGCAGTATTGAAAATAAAATCTAAAACGTCAATCAAATAATAATGCTAGCACTTCAGAACTATACTGAACAGCAAAAAAAACTATCCAAATGTATAACTGGTATATTTTGAAATAAATAATTAATTTTTCAACTTTAAATATTTTCCTCTTACCAAAATTAAACTTAAAGATCTTCACGTGATAAATTCTTAAAAATCAATCAACCGTGAAGTCAGTAGTCCCACAATAGCCGTTTGAAAGTCTAAATCTACTGCGCGTCAGTTGCGTTGTAACATCCCAATTGGGCGCTCGCGCTACATTTGATTCAGTCGTGCGGTGCAATCAACAATTTTTTTAAACTTTATGCTGTTTTTCGAGTTAGCCAATTATCAATATTTCCAATGACAATAAAATTTCACAAAGAAAATTGTTAATTACAGTTGCACGTGAATTTCGTGCGAAACGGCTATTGTGGGACTACTGACTTCACGGTTGATTGTCTTTTTTTTTAATTTTACACGTGAAGTTTTTCAAGTGTAGTGAAATATGAAAAACAAAAGTGATTCCTAAATTAAAGTTTTTAAATAACAAATACCCCAGTTATAAAACTGGATAGTTTCTTTTGCTGTTCAGTATAGATCCACCATCATCCCCGTCTTCTGTGAAGTACCTTGTGTGTCAAAAAGACTGACATAGATAAAAAAAATCTGCCAATATGACAAAGCTTTCGCCAAAACAGAGAACTAACATATTTATAAAAACAGACATTATTATTACTTATTATTTAAGTTTTGAATGTCACCAGCAAAAATAAAGCCATCCCAAAACACATGACAAACCCGTGATAGCTTTGACAGATGCTGCATCTCAGGTATAGGACAACGAAAGTGCATTACTCCTCACGTGATGGTAATGCAGAATAACATAAAGACAATGAAATATCAGAAAGTTGAAACAGAAAACATAACACAAGGAGTAAATATACACCAGGCTCTTGATTTGATTGAAAAGTATGTATCTTTTCCCTATTGCTTTCACCAGTACAGTAACGCTAAGAGAGTGTAAAAACTGTTTGACAATATCAAATTAATAGCAACTGAGAATTAAAATGTGATTTTAAGAGTCATGTACAGTACATTTCATTGAGCAGTGGTTACTTTTACACATAAATGGATTGAAATTCTGAAATAAGAAATTTTGGCATTTTCTGCATTTTTCTCATGTCTTTTTCTGCAGTCAAGGGCAAATAAGTCATTTCACAGGCAAAGCACAGAAAAAACATAATTCTACAATGTCTAGTCATTAACAAGTATTCTCAATAAATGGGATTTGTCTATCTTCTTGTATCAAAAAAATGTTGTGGTTTTCTGCAAAGATGGTAGATGCAAAATGTATAAGATTCTACAAAGTGCATATGAAGTGGCATATTTTTCTAAAGGTATGCTGCAGTATCAAATGTCCTACATCATGTCAGTATGTGTTTATAGTGTACACATTCTACCCTTTTACTTTTAGTTCAGCTGATATAAAAACATTGAAATTCACCTGTTTGTTCTGTAAGGCAGGACAAGTATGGAATTACTCCACCTACACTTAAGACATAATTTTTTTCAAAACTAAAGCTCCGATTGGCTAACTATTTATGGGATGTAAGGCCCATTCATAAGGCTAATTGTTAGCAAAAATATATCAAAATCTGTTTGTACCAGGAAAATAGTCTTATGGAGACTGCCCCTTTGTTCAAGCAAGCAACTCTACCCAGGTGAGCAATACAGGGCCATCATGGCCCTTTTGTTTTTATTGATATTGTCAACAAGCTCCTTAACATTATAGCTGCCCATTTAGTTGTTTCCGGCTATCTAAAACAATTAAAACGCTTATCTGTTTAAGAACTCAGTGTATATAAAAACAAGTTAAGATATGATTGTCAAATCTTTACAAAGCTTTTTGCACTTATACAAAATAAATAAAACAAAAAAATATAGATATATACACTGCCCGTACAGCTACGATAGGATATATTGGATCCATACGGGAACCTTCTACGAAACGTATTTTCTGAGACCAAAGAAATACATTAGAATTTTGAAAAACATAGAAAACGTTTGTTTATACAAATATCAACATTTACAGGCTTAAAATCCCCATATGGGTCCGATGTTGGCAAATATTTGCAATATACGACCCAAATTGGACCCTTCTGGGAAACAAGTTTCTTTCGAGAACAAAGAAGATGTATACACAATCGAAGAAAACATACAAAGACGAATTTCTATACTAGTGACAACACTTATAAACTTGAAATGAATACATTCAAATT
This sequence comes from Mercenaria mercenaria, assembly GCF_021730395.1. NCBI lineage: Eukaryota > Metazoa > Mollusca > Bivalvia > Venerida > Veneridae > Mercenaria > Mercenaria mercenaria. Next base: position 27,318 of record NW_026461520.1, on the reverse strand, counting down.
GGTATATCACATCGCTAAGTCATTGTATATGGGTCACATATGGGTCCGATGTGGGCAAATACCTAAAATATGGTACCCGTATGGTACGTTTGCCCAGATATAGTCTATATATGCTTTATATAGGCTTGCATGCTAAATAACTATAAATAAACAAAATTTATTGCTATATAATACAATGTCATCTTGTATCAGCGCATGTAAGAGTTTGTGTCTGGTCTGAAATTTAAATTTCAGTGTTCAATATATTTCGTAAGCTGTTTCGGCGTGAATACAATGTAATCACAATTACTGGCTCCTCCACAAAACATTTAAAAACTACCAATGAAGTTACTGTTTAATGTTTCCGCTAATATAATATAACTTAGACAACAGCAACAATGTTTCAGAATTCCAAATTGTTTTCCGGTTCAAAAAGAGTATATGAAACTAATTTTCATCAAATACGTCAAAGCTTTTTGTCTTATCAAGATTTCACAGTCCATTGTTCATGGAATGTTGATAAAAAAAACGGGCTTAAAAAGGGAGTTTTCTAAATAGAGTAAATTCTAATTTCCATATGTAAAGAACTTTTGTTTTACCAAACTGCATGCATGAACTATAATTTGCAATTTTTTAAAGAAATAATATTTTTGGTGCGAAATGAAAGACAGAATAGGATTGGCAAATTTATAGGTCGCGCCGAGAATTTTTTCATTTCTTATATTAACTGTTAACATTATATTTCCTTTCCAATTGTAAACAAGACTTTATTGTCAACTGTACACATTTTGTTGCATTTAACATTAAAATCAGCTTCCTAGAAGGAACTGCGATGTCATCTAAGGAACGTTCTTCCTGACTATACGCGGACGTCGTCAAAACAGCGGCCGTAATCACTAAGCACCGTGTACGTAACTTTCGAACTCTTCCTTTTGTTGTTCGCACGAAATGAACGCCATAATTTTCAATAGAAATGAATAGGAAAAATGTAAATATTAATTATCTAAGAAAATATCTGACGTAAATGAAAACACTTTTAACATTAGAGGTCTTCAATTTCTAGCTGATATTCTAAAGAAATCTGAAACTATGTGACCATAAATTTTGTAAAAGACGCTTGAATTATCATCAAAATGTTTTAAAGGTCCTTAACTAAGCTTCACAAATGAACTTAGTATTCCACGCAATTACTTTATTTCTCAACCATCTGCGCATTCAGCAACATTCAACAAATACTAGGTTTACTCAAATGGTTTACCCTAGCCCTCAGAGCTAAAATTTGGAAAAAAATCTTCTCATAACCACCTGCTGGATCTTTATAAAACTTGGTCTGTAGCATCATTATAAGGTCCTGTCACAATCTGTAGCATTGTTATAATGTTGTGCTTTTTTCTCAAATTTGTTCAAATGGAAGCAGTCGGTCACTTCAAGGGGTCATTTGGGCTAAAAATAAAAATGCCCTTTAACAATCTCTTCTCTTGAATAGCTCATTGGATCTTCATCAAACTTGGTATGTAGTAATATTACAAGTATCTTTCTAAAATTTATTCAGTGGGTGGGCTAAGTCTCTTTTATGGGCTGATAGAGTTAAAAATTGAAATGCCTTTCAAAAACTTCTCATGAAATGGCCGATCGATTTTCATCAGACATGGTCAGAACATCATTAGTAAGCCGTCTCCAAACGTCGTTCAAAAGAGGACGCGTTGCCCCTTTTAGGGAACACTAGAGCAAAAGATAGAAATAACTTTTAACAGCATTTTCTCATGATGTCTGTAAATCATTAGAAGTCCATCTTCGTTCAGAGTTGGTTACGGCCCTCTTAGGACCGTTAGATTTAAAATAGAAATGAATGTTTTAAATGACTAAATAACCGCTGGTTGGGTCTTCTTCAGACTTAGCCCGTAGCATCATTGTAAGTGCGTCTCCCAAGGATTTACTAATTGGGGCACTTGGTCTCGGTTAAGGAGCTGCTGGAGCGGAAAAATAGATAAAAAATCTTTTAAATGAATACTTCTTACGAACTGCTTGATAGATTTTAATCAAAATTGGTTTGTATCATTTTTGTAATGGTTCTTCTTGGACCCTTTCAGGGGATACGGGAGCTAAAGTTAGAATTGTGTATGGTACATGTATATAAGACTGACGCGGACCTTGTCCTGTCAAACTTATCAAAACGATATGAAAAAATAAATTTATCTGGTGGTTCAGTAAAAGTTATTTGCTGTTAACAAGAATCGTTTTGAAGTTTACCTGATTTACGGATCTAGTTACGACGGTTATATAGCCCTACTAAACACCGGATTGTCGAATTTAAATGGCAAAGCATTTAATATTAAATTTCATGAAAAATAAATGTATTTCAGAAACTCAGTTCTCAAATGTTCAAGGCCATTTGCAACTTTTCACAATTTTTAATGTGTGTTACCGGCGAGGTTAAACTGTATGAATTTACACCAACCCTTTGCAATGTAAATAAACGTTAGTGGTCTATGAAGGACCCAGAAGGTTAGTTTAACAACCATACTACTTGTGAGGATTTAGGAAAAACATTGGAATACCTAACTCTCGATTGTGAACACGAATCCTAACTCTTACTTTACTATAATAAATTAATAAAGTAGATTTTTTAATGTTTCGGCAGGAAAAGCTAACATTAGTTTCACGATTATTACATTACAAATAAGTTAGTAAATTGAATTATTGGGAAGGGGTGGGGGAATATGGATAGATTAGTAAGTGTTTTTGTTATCTGTTGGTTATGGAAGGCCAGTGAGCCATGCTAATTGCCAAATGCTAAATGAGAAATATTTAATGCTAAATGCCAGATACCTAATGTTAAATGCTACATATCAAATGCTTCATGTCACATATTTATAGATTTTATGTCAATAAAGTGTCTTGGTGCATACAAGTGCTCATGATTTACTGGTGTAAGTCCTAGATCAATTATTATGATATAGATTTTTATGCATATATAATGCTCTAGCCCATCAGAGTGCTCAAAATTATTCTAGGATATTACAATATTGCGAAAAACATTTTGATTTGTTTCTACAAATATCTTCATCCTCACTTCCACCACGTACTTCGTCCTCGTTTTCACTATTTTCATATTTTTACTCAGTACTTGGATTCAGCTCTAAACGTGCACTCTGTTGGCTTACTGTTTCAGTATATAGATATATAAGTATTTGCCTCATTTTGTTTGTTTTGTTTGCACCCAGATACGTTAAAATGATCGTGTTTGTACATTATACAGTATGAAAAAAACATTATAGTTTTCCATCGGCATAATAAAAATTGTCCTTTTTCATGTCACTCTTTCTTACGTCATTATTTTTCCATAGGTACGCAGTATCGGTCAGGTTGTACACGCCAACATAAAATGCTAAATGCCAAATGCTTAACATCAAATTGCTAAATGATAAATGTTATTCGTCAAAATTCTATCACTTAAGTTAATGATCTGTATCTTAAAACTAATAAAGTTACTTTTGATAATGTGAAAACATTTGATGTTCTCTATGTCTGGTTCGAAGCAATAACATGTTCAATCATTCAAAGGAACGTGTCTAGTTTGACAACTTTATTTCATTTCTTCCAGAAGGTCAGAGGCCCATGAGGAATAACAAAGCATATATATGAATATGGCGATACAGTAAATATGATATAACCGAAAAGCATCATAACATATAACATGTGATTATATGATTAAATTATCACTTTTAGACATGTGTTCTACAATTACAGCGTCAACAAATTAACAAATATATTGTATATACTATAACTGCAAGTTCTTGTGTTAAAAAGTACGTTACAAGAGAGTATAACTGACCAGAAATATATGTTTCTAGCTGATGTAAGAAAATAAACGGTCAACATGATCACATGCAAGTTATATCTTTCTTTACGATTACATCATGTCCTTGTCCTAGTCACATTTAAGAAGTTCACATACTAGTGTAAATAAAAAGTATGCATCGAGTATACATAGATGAGTACAAACAACGAAACAATATTTACTAATAAGTGGAAACGAGAACAATATATGGAAAATTATCCATTTTCGCTTGACCTTTTTCAAAAAACGAAAAGTTTTCAGCACGGTCAAGCTATGGTGTTAACATACATACTAACAAAATACATATATACATACTGAAGTAGACATATTTCAAAATATAGAGACTCTTCCATTATAAAAAAAATATTCCCATGTACTTGGTCTTATTATATTACATAAGACCTAGCAAGGAATCATTACTTTATAAAAAGGCTTACCCTAAGCCTTCTATACACAGGCGAAACAATCTGTTTATATAGTGAAATTGTTGAGTGAACACCGTTTGATAATCCTAATCCTGTACATGTTATATCAGTGCAAAGGAAAAGTAACCTATCTATGTTAAATGCCAAGCATAATAACACAGTTATGCATCTACCAGTCCTGAAATTGATTTCTTCGATTTTCTCATATTTCTAGATATTTTTCCCATACTTTGACGCATATGTATGGGTAGTTGAGATTGTTCTCTTTCCAGCAGTAGCCTTACCAACATATTTCACCTTGTAAAATTCTGTGGGTTTTGACGTTTTAAAAAAAATCGTCTGTTTGTTGACAAATTTCATCACAGAGAATGTCCCACTTTCCCCAGGGCAATCAATTATTTGATCTTTACATAGTTTTGTATTCAGGTTGCTTATCCATGTGGCAAGTATGCATGGTTTTTCCGTGCATAGAGGTAAAAAGGGCATAGTTTGCATGCGGTTCTAGGTCAATAGCCACCTAAGCCTATCTTAAAGTCTAAACAGAGTTGTCTCCGTTTTTATGCCCCCGAAGGGAGGCATATTAGTTTTCAACTGTCCGTCCGTCCGTTCGTTTGTTCGTTCGTTAGTTCGTTCGTTCATCACAACGTTAACTTTTTGCATGAAGGCACTTTACTCGCGAACCACTGCACCCAGGACCTTCAAACTTCACATGCTGATAGTACTTATTGAGAACACGACCCCTACTGACTTTGAGGTCACCAGGTCATAGGTCAAGGTCACCAGGTCAAAGGCCAAGGCGCTGCGGGGGCATTTTTCACCATTAGTGACAGCTCTTGTTTCCAAATATTTTATCCCGGATCATTTTTTTCAGCTCAAATAACTCTTTCAGGAAATGCTATATTAATAATTTTTTCAGGCCTTGTAATTTGATGCAGGTAACTACACATATATCTAATATAAATAGCTCCTACTTGAAGTTTGTATTTTTAGTTGCAGTGCCTACTTTATATCAATGTAAAATGTTTGATATTTAAATATAATGTGGTAATTGATTACGATTATATTTTTATTTGATGTAAAATTCAAATTATTCGTTATTATATAAGATACTGCTTCTTAGGCTAAATGCCTTGCAAATATAGTTTCCCAATTCTTTATAATATGTTAATTATCATTGTTAAGCAAGTCTGCACGTTTCTGCATATTTGGACGTTTCCAATAGTACATAGGTACATATCTCTTTCGCAAAACATTAAATATTTTACATTCTAGTATAGAATGATATTAGTCTTCTAAAATATTGCAAGCACTGCGTTTTCTTTCAATCAACGGCGTACTTACAGGTTTGGACCATCGGCCAGTTTCAATAGCGAGCCTATGTGACAAAATTCTTAACTTTGTTCAACTGGTACGAACATTTTCTTAGGTTTAAAATGTTTAAATATGATTGGAAAGTAAAAATTGATATATATTTATAAAATGTGGCTCTGCTTTAATCAGTTAATCTACCGGACCAGTTTTGTAAGAATTGATATTTAATTCTTTGTTTAACATTACATAAAAACAGCTCGGCATTTCCCACATCTTGAAAAAAAAAACAAGCATCATAGAATCCAAGAGTACATAGCAAATCTTTTAACAAGGAACACCAATTTTTCTTATTTGGGTTAATTTCAACGTCGTCTTTTAGCATAAGATAAACCCTTTTAGCATATCTATTTTCATTCGTTTGTAATAGTTTTACCCAAAATTTAATTATGTTAAAAAAAACTCTATGACACTGAAACGGCATTCTGCCCAGCTCTCCATAAATAAAGCCATTCTGAGTGCTTTTCTTTACTCCCAGTAAACGCTTACAAAACATAAGTGAACCTTTTCTGTCTTAGAACCATGATTAAAACCCCAAACTTCACTTCCGTAATTAAGAATAGGTGTAATGTGTTTGTCAAATAATTCTAATCTATGTTTAACAGATATTTGCGTAAATTTATATAAGTAGTTGTTCTTCTTAAAGATAGCCTTTAAGGCTTGACCGCTGAGTGTACTTTGTGCCTCAGAGAAAGAACCATCGGTGGTGAACACAATACCTAAATATACAGACTTTTTTATTATTTCAACTTCCTGATTATTATAATAAAAACAAAGATTTGCAGGTAAACGACCACTTTTTCTGAAAACCATATTTTTTGTTCTGATGTGTTAACAAGTAATTTCAATCTTTTACAATATTCTGATAAAACTCTAAACTATTTTGCAGCTCATCACTGCTGTTTGCAAATATCACTATATCGTCAGCATATAATAATAAAAATACTTTGAACATGTGCACATCTATGCTTGAAAGGCCATTTTTTATAAAACAGTCTTCTATGTCATTTAAAAACATGGAAAATAGGAACGGAGATAAACATTCGCTCTGTCTAATTCCTACCATGCAATCAAAAGTGTTACTTAACTTATTACAGTATTTTACCTTAGATTTGACTGCAGCATAAATGGATCTAAGAATCTCTAATATATTTCCTCTGATTCCAAGTTTTATAAGTTTTGACCACAAATTATCTCTAACTACATTATCTAAGGCTTTGCTAAAATAAAAAAATGCACAATATAACTGCTTATTTGCTGTTAATCATATGCGTAATAAGTCCATGTAAAACAAAAATGTTACCTGTTGTACCTATATTTGGTCTAAACCCGATTGAGCCTCAACATAAACTGAGTACTTCTCAGCCCATTCTGATAACCTGTTGTTTAAAATTTGTGTAAAAAGTTTTCCTAATGTACTTAATAAAGTAATGCCTCTATAGTTATTTTCATCATTAATGCTTCCTTTTTTATGTAAGGGTACAACAAAACCTTCAGACCAGCTCTCTGGTAAGTATCCAATTTCAAATATTTCATTAAAAAGTGACAACAAAAAGGGTGTTAATACATGTTTTCCATAAATGAAAAACTCGTTTAAATTCATATCCGGTCCGCCACTTTTATTTGAATTTAACTGGCTAATAGCTTTTGATAATGATTTTTCACTAACAGGTACATTTAATTCTTCAAACTCTATACTGAATTCATCACGTTCATATCGTTCAATAAAGTACATAATATCTTTGTCGGGTGTAAAGAAATGATCACCAGGGTTATTAACAGATTTAAAATATTTGGCTCGAAAATATCCAAAGAATTGTTAGACCGCTTAATTCAGGCAGACTTTTTCAGCATATTCCAGTATAATTTTGCGTTTTTATATTTAGCCTCTGCTAATATTTGAGTTTCTCTTTTATCAAGATCAGTTCTACACCTCCGAGTACAATTTTTATATTGAGATCTATCATTAACCATATTTAATCTGTTGTTTTCAGATTTATCTAATCTATATATATTTAACATTCTAACATGGAACTGGAACTGTTTACTCTACAGTATTTATAAAAACGTTTTCATTAGGACCAAAGGAGTGAAAAAAAGGCCAATGGTTATTTAAAGAATGAATTCATCAGCCCTTTATCTAAAAACAACACTTAACAAAAAACATTTGACATTTATTAGGTTGCATTTCGCAATAGGTAATTAGCATTAATCGTTTGACTGTCAATATTTAGCAATAAACATGTAACAAATAGCATTTTGCACAAACTATTTGTCTTTTAACTTTTGGCATTTAGCATGGCGTACAGGCTTTCCATAGTATCGTAAATATATAGTCAACAAACAATGCAGGCATTAGGTTTTTCTCTCGTTTTAATATCAATTATTTAAGGTTAAAATTGGGTATCTATGAAAGTTCGAAGTGCAATACTAATTGCCAAATTGATATATTAACATGCCAACTGCAAAATGCGTTTAAACTAAATGATATATGTAACGTACATATTCAATGCTAATTGCCAAATATTTAAATAATACATACTTAAATAATGTATTATTTATCTTGTTTTGTTCTCTTAAACTAATGAGTGTAATTTTCGATTGTTTAAAAACATATAATGGTCCACCCATAGCAAGCATTAACTTGATTTATTATCTTTAAGTAATTAATGTATATTGTTATCAATTGAAGACAAATAATGATCCACCAATTGCAAGCTCTACCTGTCAAGTGAACATGAAACCAAAAATGTCTTTTATTTTTATTATTATTTTTTTTTTTTTTTGCTGAATGTTTAGAAACAAGATCTTTAAAAGCTATGTAACGAAAAAAGGGAGGTGCATTCGTTTATTTATATATTCGTTTCTTTAACTGAACTGTAAGTGTTGTATGTTATTTGGAATTACGAAGCCCTTTCAAAGTTTCTATGCAACAAAATCCCGCTTAAGTCTGTGTTAAAGGAAGAAGGTGTGTTGATTGTAAAAAAATAAAAATTCTGCCTCAAAATACATCATTTCGTAACAAACTATATTTCTACAAGCTCTCTTTTATAACATTTTTAACTGCGACCACATATAACACGCATATAACATAAAGATAATTTCTTCGTAATATATACTTTTTGCACAATATGATACTGTTACTGTACGACAGAAGCTGTAACTGTAGACATACCCAAGCCATACAAACTATACACAAATTATTAAGTATAGTATACTACATTTGAAAAAAAAAACCATGTAAATTGCTTCCTAACATTTATTATTATATTTAAGAAGAATGTCAAGATATAGAAGGAAACTTCTTATACAAACAGTGAAAATATCTCATGAAATGTTGATTGCATAACTGCATAATGCCGAATATTAACTGAATAATGACCTGATCCCCAACCCACCCCTAATAAAAGCAGAAAAAGAAAAAGAAACACGCAAAGCATTATCATTGAGCTAATTTGACATTTCCGGTGTAACATTAAATATTGACCCCGTTGAAAATTGACCCCATGGGTCCTTTTACATCGTTGAGAATTCACCCCGCCAGCATTTCAACATTAAATTTTGATCAAAAGTTCGTTGAAAACTGATCAGTCGTTAAATTTTGATTAGTCATGGGTCCTTGTTAACGGTTAGTTAAATTTAAGTAAAATGTCGGAGATCGCCTGTTTGTAGAAAAGAACTGGGAAGGGCTAGGAATTGTCGCAGTCTTGCTGGACAGCTTCTTTGAAATGATTTCACAAGGCAGAGTCCGGCCTCAAACTGACAACTTCCCCGAGGTAGACGAGATCAACTATATAATGGACATAACTGTTAACGAAGGTTTACCGCAATGATTTTTGACAGGTGGGCGGGATGTGGTTGCACCTCGACAGGCACATCGAGACTTCCACATAAGAAGTAGTTTTTCCAATCATAACAGGATATTTATAAGGGATATCTCTGTAAACTATGGTGATAACTCTTTAACACAAATAGCTGTATTTTTTACGTTATAAAGGTATATTTATTTAAAAGTATAGAAGCGTCCTAGTGCCAGGTTTAAAATATTTCTATCTCATGATTAGGAGGTACAAATCCTAATTACGAGATAGTAGACCAAGGACTTAATAACTTCTAATTATTTGATAAAAATATTACAATGTCAACATTTATCTGACCTTTCAGCAGTATTATTTTTTGTATAACATCAAACTAGATGCACTAACTATTCTTGTATAATCTTCTGTTTTAAACTCGTTTATAGACTGTACAGATATGGCGTTCAGATAAAGTCTCTTATAGTTCTGTTAGAATTACCACATGTTTTAATGGTTTTATATGGTGTGTACAAATTGTAAATGTGGATGAGAGTTAAATAAACTATAAATCCACTTGGCACTAGGACGCTTCCATATTAAAGAGATATCTCTCTTAATTGTGTAGCCTAATAGGTATCTAGTTTTAAATTAGACGGTTTACCATAGAAAAATGTATAGCTGGCACGATGAATGGGACACATAATAGTAGAGCAGAAAAAACCTAATAAATACCATACGTTTTATTTGCCTATAGAACAGCTGAGCAAAGCCGGACAAAACAAACTCCTTTTGTCCTTGTGTATAGTAGGGAAGCCCGTCTTCCTATTGATGAAGAACTGCCATCAACTGTTTGTGCGCAAACGGATCTTACAGAGAGGGTACATTTATTTCTGGAATTAACTCAGTGTTAAGAACACTAAAACAAAGCAGTAAAAGCGGAAGAAATGATAAAAAGGTGAAGGCATGTGTGTTTAATATTGGAAATGAAGAATTACTACACAGCACCTGGTAACTAAAGGAGGCAAACTAGATCATCTGTGGACGGGACCGTACAGTGTTGAAATGGTGTTAAATAATGGCTGTTATCAGCTGGAAGGCAAGTTAGTAGCCTTGAATGGAAACAGATTTAAAGTCTACGGAAGATCGAAGTGTATGACATCTGACAGTTCTAGCCAGCCTAACAAAGTGGCTGATAGGCCCTATCACCTTGACAAAAACATCTGAAACTGCCAGTCGGCATGACAAGATACCAGACACCGCCAGTCAGCGTGACAAGAAACCAGACATCTCCATTCAGCGTACCAAGAAACCAGACAACTTCATTCAGCGTGACAAGAAAGCAGACACCACCAGCCAGCGTGACAACAAACCAGATACTACCAGTCAGCGTGCCAAGACATTAGACATCGCCAGTCAGCGTGACAAGAAACAATACCTCTTCAGTTAACGTGACAAGGCATCAGACAACCCAAGTTAGCGTGACAAGAAACCAGACACCTCCAGTCATCGTGGCAAGAAGCCAGACACAACCAGTCAGCGTGACAAGAAACCAGACATCGCAAGTCAGCGTGACAAGAAGGCAGAACACTTCAGTTAACTTGACAAGGCATCAGACACCCCAAGTTAGCGTGACAAGACAACAGACACCGCAAGTCAGCTTGACCTGACATCAGACATCGCAAGTCAGTGTTACAAGAATCCAAACACATCCAAAACCTCCAGTCAGCGTGCCAAGAAACCAGACATCTCCAGCCAGCGTAACAAGAAACCAGACATCGCCAGTCATCGTGACAATACATCGAAGTCAAGAAAATAAACCAGAAATCGCCAGTCAGCGGGAAAAGAAACTAGACACCGCCAGTCAGCGTGACAAGAAACCAGATATCGCCAGTAAGCGTGCCAAGAAACAAGGCAACTCCAGTCAGCGGGACAAGAAACAAAACAACTCCAGTCAGCGGGACAAGAAACAAGACAACTCTAGTCAGCGTGACAACTCTAAACCTATATCTCAGATAACTGCACGTAAGATACATTTGATACGTTACTGGTTTGCCTGAATTTAATACAAATAACGGAGAATATTCTGGAGCCGGACTATGTTTGACCACATGTTTGAAAGCTTTGACCGGACATAACTTTGAACCGTTTATATTAGTTAAAGGAGTGTAAAGAATTCTTTCTCCTGCTTGTATGGTTTTTGTCCATTTCATCGAAACTAACAGATCTCCTCCAGAAACACTTTCATCTTTCTGTAACAAGAATTTGGGTTCTAACAAATCTTTTTTGAAGTAGGCACTAAATTTGATTTTCTTGACATGAGAAAAAAGGCAAAAAGAAATAAGCACCAAAAGGTATAACTGTCTGATACTGAAAAATCTTAAATATCATGGATTTTCAGTAAAATTTCTGGCGTAATGGGTTCAGCTCGGTGAACCAAATGCTTATGTAGTTTAGCTATACCTTTTAAGGATATGTTTATTAAAAAGGTGTTAATATGGTTCTAACACCACTTATATGATTCTTGATAGAATCAGTAGATTTTAATGATCTACTAAAAATTGTGCATATAAAACTGCAATGTTTCAGTTGATGTCGGTAAATTATCTAAATTAAAATAAAGACAAAAAAATACAAAGGACTCCCATTGTAATCTAAGGTTCTTTCTTGAACCTTCTGCATAAGCCCTCCTGTTGGAACCCCTAAGATCCCTTCTCAAATGTCTAAGCTGAGATTCTGAAATACAATAACAAATAAGATCAAAAACACCAACAGAAATTACAATCTATATACAACCAATTATAATACTGAACATCACCAACTAACAAGTGTTTCCACCTACAATTACCAGTTATTTATAAAACTGAACTCTGACTCTTCAGCTGTACATTCTTTAAGAATCCTTTGTCATTTGTCGAAATTCATATTCATGAATGGAACTTAAGTGCCACCTTGACAAATGGTCCGCTATTCTGTTTGCACTAGAAGCTAAATGTTGAGCTTTGATTTCAAATTCGTTAACTGCAGCAATGAAGCAAAGTTTCCTGAGACATGAATGTAAAAAGGAACAACGAGCTTTTCCTGTATTAAGTGTGATACAAACAGATATGTTATCACACAAAACTAAAATTCTTTTGTGCTTAAAATAGTTTCCCCACAAGTGTAAACAAACAACCAAGGACAACATTTCAAGAGCACCTATGTGCAACTGTTTATTCAAAATCTCGGTTGGAAATGTAGAATGAAAGAAATAACCATTCCAAAATCCACCACAGGCTTCCAGACAAGTATTAGAAGAAAACACTGAATCTGGTTCCGACCAAGAACCAAGTGACAGCAATGACACACCATTATATAATGGTAAATATGTGTTCCACCAAAGAATGTCTTTGTGAACCTCAACATGAATGTTATGAAAAACATGCTGATGAGAGCCATGTAATTCTCTTAACCAGTTCAGCAAACGATTGATGAACAACGACTAGGTTTAACACATGCACCTACAAAATTCAACTTGCCTAATAAAGACTGCACCTCTTTTATAATTGCACTATTCTTTTCTAACCAGTGTTTTACCAGCAGAGAAATTTCTTGCAGTCTTTCAGGAGTTATCTCTATGGTCATTTTCATTATAATTATTTTATTATTATTATTATTATTATTATTATTGCAAACTAAAGAGTAGCAGCTAGTTTCGATTTTTCAATTGCATTGCCACCTGTGTCAAAGATTTCACATTTCAAAAAGGCATCGTGCTAATACACATTATAATTATATCTAGTATGACTGGCATCCTAAGACATTTGTTTAAGCTGAAGTATGCAAAGTCAAAAACGCATTTCAAGTAAGTTTTCATTTTAAAGACACGCTTGTATTTTTGATCAACTGCGATCAACTTTCAAGAGATATCATCACCATTGGTATGTTACCAAGCATAGTTCATAGTTTTTATATAGCCCGCCCGAATGGGGAAATTAAAGGAATTTAAGGTGTTTTTGATAAAATAAAAGTAAAGAGTATGTCTGTATTCACAGCTTTTCTGATATTTCTTAAATATAGTGGCAGTATCATCCTCTGCATGAGGATACAAAGACAGTATCTATATGTTAATGTACGTGTTTATGCGTGGTCACATTAAAAGGGTCAGCATGTTTTACAAAAGGACGGTCAGTAAATTTTATCTTTATACGTTTTCATTCCAGCTCCGTTACTTCAATAATTCGCAAGTTTTAGGTATTCTTATATACAAAAACATTTTATATAGACAAAATTAAAAACAAATGAAATCCAAATTATCTTTTTACCACGATGAGTCACATTCTAAACATTGAAAAAAACACTTATATACCGTAATCTTGTTTTAAGAAGCAAACAGAAAGTTAGCTTAGGACTACATGTAATAGCGAATTGCCAGTGTTAATGAATAACTCCGGGTGTCCTAACCCCGGACATCCCCCTCCCCTCCCCCTAACTTAATTTCAGCAGCTTGAACAAATCTAAGACGTCTCAGTGCTAGAATCAATTCTTATTACATCTTAGTACACCCACTCCGGTACTTCTCAATATGCACACTTTAAAATCAATTTACTTCGAGAAAAAATACCGAAAATGGTACAAGATATGAATGACGAGTGATTTGTTAAGCCTTGGCTTCCTTTGCTCTGTGACTACGTCTGATTATTGAATTGCGAAACAGACGGCGTCCAAAATATTTCGATCATCTAACATCATCTTAAATACTTGACGGACTTCTGTTTTCATATCACTGTCGCTTAAGGCGATCAAGGCATTGTTCCTGCGCAGTTAGTGGAAGACCGATGCACCGTGCTAATTGCCAAATGCTAAATAACAAATAGTTATAATTGCCAATAGCTTAATGCTAAATACTATATGCTATATACTATAATTATACTAAATGGTAAATGTCAAATACTAAATGTCACAACAAACTAATTCTTACTGCCAAATGATAAATGGTAATTCTCAAATTCTTAAACATTATTTATAAATGATCTTTATCTTTTCAACTTAAGAATGTAACTTATACTCATTTGTAAAAATATAATGTTCTACCAGTCTGATTTGAAGCAATAATATGTTGCACCTGTTATGGGGACATGGAACCGTAACATTGTGCTGTAAAATGTTTACTAAACATACTTAACAGAGCAAAGGCCAATGATGATAATATGGATGCATTCATCCACTGATATATTCAGCTCTTTATTTCAATAAACACTTAGCAAAAGCATTTAACATTTATTGTTTTAACAATTAGCATTTATCTTTGACAAGCATACAATGGCGTCATGCTTAGCACAAAGTGCGTTTTCCTAAATGCGTATTGTTAAATAGCGACTGTCAAATGGTAATTGTTAAACGAGAAATTGTAATTGTTAATTGCCAAATGCTAACCAATAAATGCTAAATGTTTATTTCTTAGAGCTCTTTTCAAATAAAGGGCTGATTAATTCAACCTTTAAATAGTCATTGGCCTTTGTTACATAATTTTGTTCCCATTCAAAAACGTTTTCTAAACATTTTAGAGTAAACAATTTCAGGCCCATGTTCCTATGACAGGTAGCACATGATATTGCTTCCAATCAGACTGACAGAACATTACATTTTGTCACATAATTCAAAGAAACATTTACTAGTTTAAAGAAACAGATTAACCAA
The DNA here is from genome assembly GCF_021730395.1 of Mercenaria mercenaria. NCBI lineage: Eukaryota > Metazoa > Mollusca > Bivalvia > Venerida > Veneridae > Mercenaria > Mercenaria mercenaria. The sequence continues at coordinate 12,232 of NW_026461520.1, read as the reverse complement.
TTAAATGAGAGAATTTGACGATAAGCATTTATCATTTAGCAATTTGACATTAAGCATTTAGCATTTGGCATTAAGCATTCATTAAGCATTAATGTATGGCATATAGCATTTGGTATGTAGCATTTAATATTAAGTATTTTGGCATTTAGCATTAAGTAATTGGCATTTGGCATTAAATAATTTTCATTTAGCATTCCGCAATTAGCATGACTTACCGGCTTTCCATAGACAACTTCCGTTTTACAGTCAATATTTGACATTAAGCATATGGTAAATAGCATTTTTCATTAACGATTTGGCATTTAGCATTTGGCAGTTAGCATGACGTATCGGCCTTCCATACTTAGCATTATAGCATTTGGTATGTTGCATTTAGCATTAAGTATTTGGCATTTATGCAGAAAGTAATTGGCATTTAGCATTAAATAATTGACATTTATTATTACAATATTTTGGCAGAAAGTAATTGGCACTTAACATTAAGTAATTGACATTTATTGTTACTATATTTGCTATTTAAAGTTTGTCAATTAGCATGGTGCACCAGGCTTCCAATGGAAGGCCGGTGCGCCATGCTAATTGCCAAATGCTAAATGATAAATAGTTAATAAAAATGCTATTTGCCTTGATGCTGAATGTCAAATGTTGAGTGTCAAACGGTAATAGTTTATTGAAAAATGCGAAATGATAAATGCCAAATGCTAACTTCAAGTGCTTATTTTAAAAAAGTGCTTAATATACCAGCGTATGAATCCGTCCTTTTAACAGTCATTGGCCTTTGTTACATAATTTTGTCTCTATCAAAAACATTTTTCTAAACATTTTAAGAGTAAAAAGTTTCGGTCCAGTGTTTTTATGGCCAGTAGAATTTGTTATTGTTTTAAGTCAGACTGGAAGAATATTATATGTTTTATATAATTAAAAGTTACATTCATCAGGTTGAGAGATAGAAACCATTGATTCATAACGTTGAAGAATTTGACATTTAGCATTTGGCATTTAGCTTTAAGTATATAATGGCATACAACATTTGGCATGAAGCATTTATCTTTATGTTATAGGGATTTAACATTAAATAATAGGCATTTAGCATTGAACATTTGGCATTTAGCAAATAGCATGGCGCACCGGCCTTCCATACCTTCCATTGTAATATATGTCATTTCATTTCCAAAACATTTTCCATAAGGTATTTGGCATTTGGTATTAATATTTGCTATTTAGCTATTAGCATGGTGCACCATGCTTTCATAGATACATGTATATGAAGATTAGCACCACTTTTGTAGAACCTCCCTACACACACTGGAATTCTTTACCCCCCATTATCGTACCGCTGATATATGGAGAATGTCCAGTGATATACAACGTAATTTAAGATTATTAAAGCGATAGAACTATCAGGTCTAAAATTCTTTATTTCGTAAACGAAAAACAATAACAGTAAACAATTCAGCAAAAAGAGAAAAATCTAATGCATGTATGATATGTTGAGAGTATCTATACAATACTAACAGCCGTGTCACCGAAAGACATAATCTATACACATTTTTTTCCCAATAATTCATTTGTTTTTCATATTATGTACGTTAAATATTCCAAGCCGAGAGTTAATGAGTTATTCCTTAACTTCATTGTCTATATGTATATGAAAAGGGAAACGAATTAAGAACCTATATGGCATGTAATCCGCTGCATTGATGTTTCAAATGATGATAAACTGATGTATCTAAAATTTTAGAATTTTAATTGCATGCGTATTATAAAACCATTTCAAGCCAAAAATCAACCATAATTGTAATTAAGTCTAAAAATATTTTCTGATAAAAAAATAAGCACCTTTTTGCATCCATTGAATACACGTGCTAATTACCAAAAATACACGAGCTGACGACAATTAAGAAAGTTAGTAAAATATTTAGAATATAATCACTGCAAACAATAGATAGTCATAACTTAATGAAAATAGAAAAACTATCAATTTTCTAACGCTACTACCTTTTGAAATATGACAAGGGAAAGTTTTTTTTTTTAGTTTCCGCAATTACCAGCTTCAGTGGCCAATGCCATGTTTATGGCACACCACTTAATTTCTAAGACCTCATTTAAAACCTCAGTTTATTACCGTTCTATATATTTAAAACAGGTGAAAAAGTTTTGTTTGTTGGGTAAACTAAAATCCTTACGGAATATGTCTATCATTTACTTATATATACGAGAACTGTACATATAACGCTGCAAGGTAGATTTATGAGGGAGAATGGTACGCATAACGCTACCAGGAAGTGTTATGAGGAAGAATTGTACGCAAAACGCTGCAAGAAAAAAGAAAGAAGAAGAAGAAAAAATATAACGCTCTCATGTAGCTTTATGAGAAGCCTTATGCTGTCAGGTAACTTTATGAAGAAGAATGGTAAGCATAACGCTTCAAGGTAACTGTATAAGGAGGAATGTACTCATAACACTGCCAGGTAGCTTTAGGAGCAAGAATGGTACGTATACCGCTACGCCGGATAGCGTTATGAGGAAGAATGGTACGCATACGGCTTCCAGGTAGCTTTATGAAAAAGAAAGGCAAGCATAACGGTTCCAGGTATCTTTATGGAAAACAAATGGTATGTAAAACTCTGCTGGGTAGCTTCATGAGGACGAATTGTACGTATTACGCAACAAGCTAGTTTTATGAAGAAGAATGATATGCATAATGCTGCCAGGTCGCCTTATAAGAAAGAAGGGTAACCATAACATTTCTAGGTAGCATTATGAAGACAAATGGTACGCGTAATGCTGCCAGGTAGCTATATCAAGAAAATGGTAGGTATAACGCTACGCGAAAGCTTTATGAGGAAGAATGACACGCATAACGTTGCCAGGTCGCTTTATGAAGAATGGTAAGCATAAGGCTGTGGCGTAGCTTCATGTGAAAGAATAGTACGGAAAATGCTACCAGGTAGTACTATGGGTACGAATGTTACACATAACGCTGTCAGGTAGCTTTATGAAGAAAACTGGTGAGCATAACGCTTGCAGGCATTATGAGGAAGAATAGTAAACATTACACTGCAGGTAAATTTATGAGGAAAAAGTGTACGCATAATTCTGCCAGGTAGCTTCATAAGGAAGAATGGTATGCATAACGTTTTCAAGTCGCTTTATGAAGAAGTATATTACCCATAACGCTGCCAGGTAGCTTTATGAGGAAGACTGGTAGGCATAACGCTGTCAAGTAGATTAATGAGGAAGTATGGTACGCATAATGCTGCCAGGTAGCCTTATGAGAAAGTATGGTACCCATAACGCTGCCAGGTAGCTTTATTAGGAAGAATGTTACCCATAACGCTGCCAGTAGATTTATGAGGAAGTATGATATCCATAACGCTGCCGGGTAGCTTTAAGAGGAAGTATGGTACCCATAATGCTGCCAGGTAGCTTTAAGAGGAAGTATGGTACCCATAACGCTGCCAGTACCTTTATGGGGAAGTATGTTATGCATAATGCTGCAGGGTAGCATTATGAGGAAGTATGGTACCCACAACGCTTCCGGGTAGCTTAATGAGGAAGTATGGTACGAAAAACGCTGCAAGTAGCTATATGAGGCACACTGTTACCCATAACGCTGCCGGGTAGCTTCATGAGGAAGTATGGTACCCATAACGCTGAAAAGTAGCTATATGAGGCATAATGTTACCCATGATGCTGCCAGGTAGCTTTATGAGGAAGTATGGTATCCATAACGCTGCCAGTGCCTTTATTAGGAAGTATGGTATGCATAATGCTGCAGGGTAGCTTTATGAGGAAGTATGGTACCCATAACGCTTCCGGGTAGCTTAATGAGGAAGAATGGTACCCATAACGCTGCAAGGTAGCTTTGTGAGGCATAATGTTACCCATAACTCTGCCAGGTAGCTTAATGAGGAAGTATGGTACCCATAACGCTGCAAGGTAGCTTTGTGAGGAATATGATAGCCCTAACACCGCCAGGTAGCCTTGTAAGGAAGTATAGTTCCCATAACGCTGCCAGGTAGCTTCAGGAGGAAGAATGGTAGCCATAACGTTGCCAGACGGCTTTATGAGGAAGAACAGTACAAATTATGATGCCAGGCAGCTTTATGAGGACGTATGGTACGCATAATGCTGCCGGGTAGCTTTATGAGGAAGAATGATACCCATAATGCTACCAGGTAGCTGTTCTAGGAAGTATGGTACGCCTAATGCTACCAGGTAGCTTTATGAGGAAGAATCATAGCCGTTATGTTACCATGCCGCTTTATGAGGAAGAATCGTACCCGTAATGCTACCAGGTAGATTTATGAGGAGGTATCGTACGCATAACGCTACCGGGTAGCTTTATGAAGGAAAATGGTACCCATAACGCTGCCAGGTAGCTTCATGGGGAAGAATGGTACCTATAAAGCTTCCGCATAGCTTTTTGAGGAAGTATGGTACCCATAACGCTGCAATGTAGCTTTATGGGGAAGAATTGTACGCATAACGTTGTCAGGTCACTTGCTTTGAAGAATTGTACGCATAACGGTACCGAAGGGCTTACTTGTTCTTTTATCATAGATATTGTTTATTATTATAATCATTACCATTTTATTATCACTATTATTGTTGTTTTTCTTGTTGTTGCTGTTGTTGTTGTTATTTTCATTGCTGCTGCTTTTATTTCTGTCATTTAAAGCATCTCTTTATATCATTTAATACCTTTCTCCGACCTATCTCAAATTAATGATTAAATAACATCATACTTCTTTTTATTTCAGGACATTCGATATCACTGTCATCTTCATTTAGCGAAGCAGACACTTACGACAGCGGTGTGACCAAAGAGTGGAAATTCATCAAAGAGATAAATGTTAAATCTGATAGTGAGAATATTTGTATGATTACAAGTATGTGTATGGTACCACCTAACCAGCTTGCTGTTACTGATCAAAACAATAAATCACTAAAACTTGTGAATATCAGTGACGGAAGGATTATAGACCGTGTCACGTTTTCTACCAATCCAAGATGCCCAACCCTGGTACCACAGGACAGACTAGCAGTTTTGCTCTACCAAGAAAGCATTATACAGTTATTTTCCTTACACATCGGATTTAATAAAGGAAATGCCATAAAATTAAACGGTACATGCAGTTCTATTCTGTTTGAAAATGAAGTACTTTTTGCATTCTTCATTTCCCCAGCTGTAGTTAAAACACTGAATATACAGGGTGAAGAACTAAGTACGACTGCGCTTGAGTCAGACATTCAGGACATGAATATTGATCCAATTTATACAGCTTTGTGTCCAGAAAAAACGTCGTTTTACATTACTGACTGGAGTAAAAACCTGCTGTTACGTGTTAATATGGAAGGACATATGATGGCCATTGACAAAGACAACGGTCTGAATAAACCCCAAGATGTACTGGTCATGTCAGACGGATCGGTGTATGTTAGTAACTCGAAAAATGATAATGTACTACAAATGAGGGCAGATTTTACACGGTCACGTGTCGTACTAGGACCCTCGGGTAATGTGAATTATCCTGCAGCCCTTTGTTACTGGCCAGAGGGAAACATCATGTTTGTTTCCGCTGCATCAAATGACCCAACACACCGTTTTAAGCTCAAAATGTTTTCACTAGATTAAGTAAAGGCAGTATAACTTACTGTAGTTATAAGCATATAGCCCATACACCAGTCTTAAATTGGTCGTTTTGAATCTGTCAGTAAAGGTGAAACGTATAATTAAGGAGGATGTTTGTTTGTTTTGACGGTAGAACGAAATTTATTCCACCGAGTGAGAAGCGTATTATTTACACGAGTGGCACAGTGTCACCAGGAAGTAATTGCTTTTGATCTCAGCAACAAAAACAAATTATTTTTTCTTTCGTGACTACTTATGAACTTCCTGAGGAGTGAAATATATGACGTTTAGTTTAGAAAGACGTTGAACATTATTGTCAAATTATTATAAAACACATATGATTTTGAATAGCATATCCACCATTTTATTTACATATCGATGATCATGTGACATTTAAACGACAGAGATTTATGAATTGCTGCGGAAGGAAAGTGATGGGACCATCAACCTTGCAACAGCCCTATTGTAAAACCATTGCCGCAATTATTTCTATAATTTTACCAGTACTTTTACTAAATTCGCTTCGTATTAATAATGTTCATAAAAAGCCCGCCATCGTTCGCACTGTCGTTTTTAAGGCAATGTTAATATGAAGGTCTTTTATTGCAATGCTGATTGAGTAAATGGCAATATTAACATTCGCAGTGTCGTCATTGACGCAATGTTAAAATGAATACCTTTTATTTCAATGCTTGATGAGTAAATTACACTATTGCCATACGCACTGTCGTCATTGAAGCAATGTTAGAATGAATACATTTTTTTTTCAATGAAGATTTAAGAAATGGCAACATTGCCATACACACTGTTGTCATTGAGGCAATGTTAGAATGAATGCCTTTTATTTCAATCCGGATTAAGTTAAGTAAATTAACAATATTGCCATACACACTGTCGTCATTGAGGCAATGTTAGAATGAATGCTTTTTATTTCAATGCAGATTAAGTAAATTGATATTATTGCCATACACACTGTCGTCATTGAGGCAATGTTAGAATGAATTCCTTTTATTTCATTGCAGATAAAGAAAATTGGCAATATTGCCATACACACTGTCGTCATTGAGGCAATATTAGAATGAATGCCTTTTATTTCAATGCAGATTAAGTTAATTGACAATATTGCCATACACACTGTCGTCATTTAGGCAATGTTAGAATGAATGCCTTTTATTTATCCCCCGCCAAAGGCGAAGGGGATATTAGAAATGCTCTCCGTCCGTGCGTCCGTCCGTCCGTCCGCAACAATCTTTGTCCGGAGCATAACTCCAAAAGTACTGGAGGGATTTTCTTCAAACTTCATACACTGATAGAACACATTGGGAGGAAGTGCAATGTGCAAGAACAATAACTCTACCCTGCCTATTTTTTGAGTTATTCCCCTTTATCATATTTTCTTTAAAAATTTTGTCCGGAGCATAACTCCAAAAGTACTGGAGGGATTTTCTTCAAACTTCATACACTGATAGAACACATTGGGAGGAAGTGCAATGTGCAAGAACAATAACTCTATCTTGCCTACTTTTTGAGTTATTCCCCTTTATCATATTTTCTTACAAAACAATTGTCCGCAGCATATCGTTTTCATGCATGGAGGGATTTTGATATATCTTGGCAAAAATGTTCACCACCACGAGGTGGAGTGTCAAGTGCAAGAACCAGGTCCCTAGTTCTAAGATCAAGGTCACACTTAGAGGTCAAAGGATACAAGAATGAAAACCTTGTCCGGAGCACTTCTTCTTCATGCATAGAGGGATTTTGATATAACTTGGCACAAATGTTCACCACCACAAGACAGAGTGTCATGCGCAAGATCCAGGTCCCTGGATCTAGGGTCAAGGTCACGCTTAGAGGCCAAAGGTCAGATACAAGAATGACTTTGTCCGAAGCATTTCTTCTTCATGCATCGAGGGATTTTGATGTAACTTGGCACAATTATACACCATAATGAGACGAAGTGTCATGCGCAGTTCCTTTCTTTAGAATTACTTCCCTTTGTTGTTACTTTAAATGGCTTTTATTGTAACTTTTTCATTACTAGTCGTAGGGAAAAATCGAGACCGCTTTTCAGTAGTACAACATGCATGCTACATCCAATTTTGAGGTGTATTTTGACCAATCTCTACCTAGTAAAGATTTTTGTGTGGACTTACACTTTTTTTTTTTTTTTTTTTTTTAAAAAGATTAACTTCTATTAGTTGTTACTATAAATAACTTATGTTGTAACATTTTTATAATTGACCACAGGGAAAAAACAAGACCACTTTTCTGTGGTACAACCTGGATGTTATTTTCCAATTTTAGGTGTATTTTAAGACATCTCTACCTGGTAAGGAGTTTTTTTGTGGACTTAGAAAAACAAAAGACTTACAATGATTACTAAACAACCACAAAATTAAAATTCCATTTGCAAATACAGCTGCTAGAGTAAAGAAATTTGCTGTGACGGGCATATATTGTGACATTCTGGCACTCTTGTTCCCTGTTAGCTTTCCATTCCTTCTTTTTACAGTAGCCATACAGAAAAACATCATACAGCTATACTGTTCATGAAAATTAATAAAATTTAGTAGTAAACCACCTCACCACTGAATAATTCTTTCTTCCACATCTTTAAAACCCCTGATGTGGACCACAACTAAACGGTTTTTTCAAAGCTTCTCCCAAAATGAATACTTTCAGACACTAACTTGCCAGGAACTTTAGCCTTCAATTATAATATGCCCGGCGGGGGAATTGGCCACGTCTAAGCTCTTGTTTCAATGCAGATTAAGTAAATTGACATTATTGCCATACACACAGCCGTCATTTAGACAATGTTAGAACGAATGCCTTTTTTCAATGCAGATTAAGTAAATTGGCAATATTGCCATACACACTGTCGTCATTGAAGCAATGTTAGAATGAATGCCTTTTTTTCAATGCAGATATTAATTAAATTGGCAATATTGCCATACACACTGTCGTCATTGAGGCAAGGTTAGAATGAATGCCTTTTATTTCAATGCAAATTAAGTAAATGGCAATATTGCCATACACACTGTAGTCATTGAGGCAGTGTTAGAATAAATGTGTTTTTTTTAATTACAATTCTGATTGAGTAAATGGCAATATTGCAGTGTAATTCTTGTCCGTGAAAAGTAAACCGAAGAAACTTTTAATCGCCGCGTCCGCTTAAGGAGTTATTTCCTTCTTGCAACTGGTCTGCAGCTTTTTTGATATTTATTTATAGATATTTATTAAATCCGATTAATAAACCAACAACCTTTGTAATCAAAGTTGCACGAACCTTCTAAAATTAACCCTCTATATTTAAAATCTATATCGACTTTTACATTTCTAAGACGAAGGTGTTACTCAATTGTTGCTGTTGAAGAACTCAAACATTCAGGTCATTATATCGGCATTATGTCACCCAAACGCGCGACGGTACGATATGACGTGTGAATTTTTGAGGCGCGCATCGAAATACCATTCGTTGTATCGTACCACCGCGTGTCGCCTCGTATTCTCGCAAAATGTTGCGCGTTTTGTCGTATCGTCCCGTGCCGCTGTTCAAATCTCGCGCGTCGTACAGCGACGATGAGCATCGCGATGCTGTTTTTTGATCAATAAGTGAATTATTGGTGTTTCGTTATTGAAAATGTGTATACAGAATAATGGTTTATTATTATGAAATGAATGATAGTATCAAACGTTTGATTTAGATATTGTTTCAATTGATTGAAAATTTATGAATTATCCTAAATACGAAAAAAAAAAGATTTGTTTATTATTATATTTGTTTCAATCTGAATTGTGTTTCCAGTTTTAATGTTGTCTTTAAACGCAATCATTAAAAACAAACGCAATCGCAAACATTATATGCAACATAGTTTATTGTTTCATGGTTGCTTTAATTACATGTATTTACAATTTAGTTGCTGCTTCATGTAAGGCTAATCAGCTTTGACATCAAGCTTAAACAATTTTAGTGAACTTAATGAATAGTTTAACTGTGTATTAAGAGAGGCCCAGACGTCGGACTAAGAAACAAGTGAGTCAGTCATATTCTTCGTCCATGTGGAATGCTGTATGTGCGGCTGCTTTCTCCTGTTGCACTTTTGTATTTGTTCTTTTTTACTGCGGTTACAAATTAACTTAGATACAAGTCCAAGTGGACAAGGGGATTACATGACCACATCATTTGGAGTCCTCTGGGTTGGTCCTTGGGTCAAGCAAGGTAAGTCATACCAAGACCTTACCCATCATAGCAGGTTGTGTCACCTAATAGCTTGGAAGGCATTTAATTCTCTTTTTAGGGATATCTTATTTTGTAATGCAGAGTAGAGTAGAGATGGGTTGGGTATATGATGACATTTCTGATTTCGAAGACGCTGTTAATTTGTTTGCTTTGTAGGGTTTTAACGTCGCACCGACACAATTATAGGTCATATGGCGACTTTTCAGCTTTGATGGTGGAGGAAGACGCCATGTGCCTCTCCGTGCATTATTTCATCACAGGCGGGCACCTGGGTAGAACCACCGACCTTCTGTAAGTCAGCTGGATGACTTCCTCACATGAAGAATCAATGCCCGAGTGAGGCCCAAACCCACATCGGTGAGGGGCAGGTGATTTGAAGTCAGCGACCTTAACCACTCGACCACAGAGGCCCCTCGAATACGCTGTAGAACGATGTCTATTCCAATGCTACAATAAGATTATAAGATTCTTTTACTGGCACTAGATGCAGATGGGAATACCCGGCTCGAGGGTTACTGTTAAGGCGGTAACGAGGCTCTGCCGAGTTACCGCATTAACAGCTACCCGAGATATTCATCTGCACCTACATCCAGTGATAGAATATTTTACTTGCATGCGATATTCAACGAAAAATAGCAAAAATAGAATCAAACGAACTACTTTCTTTATGGCACCTTTTTCTTACAGTAGCGCATTTAAACAAAGTGTGTGAAATCAACGTCCGTAAACAGGAAAGACGTCATAATGTTTCAAAGACAAATAACGATTTTAAGTTCCGGTTTTGTTTTATCATTTGCAGCGTAACGTTATGTAATTTTCATGAAATAACGTTTTTTTTTTTAAATTGAGAAATATATTATAAAGAACAAGGAGGAACTGTCAAAGTATTTGATTTATATCTCGTTTTATGTAATAAAATTTAGATTAATGTATAATCTTCAACAGAAATGTAGTTCTTTATACGTCATCTAAAGAACGAGAGACATCTTACACCCCGGGGTGTAAGATGGAGTTTTCCAGCGCTGGTAAAAATACCGGAAATCCCCCTCTGAAACGTCACAACAAAGGTACTTTCTTGCATACCAGACGGAGATTTCCAGTACTTTTAGCTATTAGGCTATAAACGAAACTCAGTGTTATTTTTGTCGGAAATAACAATTGCTTGTCTGATACACCATACTTCTTATACAATGGCACCAGACTATGAAGAAAATATTAAGTAGGGTATTTTGTACATATCACACCCTATCCCAGTGTGTAGGACAAACCAAAGTCATGAAAGAGGAAATACTTGAAAAATGAAATGAAAAATTGATGATTTTGACTTGTGTGCACAATTTTTCTTTTCCAAAACTTGCTTATTGCAGTGAAATTTCACGTACTTTAACAACTATACAAAACTACGTTAATGCTATTACTCAGACACATTTGCTGTCGGTGATTTGACATTTGTAAAAACAAAAGGGAGATAATAATTAATTTTGATAAAACAATGTATATGATTGTGTCTCTCTCAGACAAACCGAAGTAAGCCTGTTGTCGAAGAGTTATTGATCGTTAAAAGATACGTCTTACAAACGAGTTCAGTGCTAATCAGTGACAAACATGTTTCGTACTGTTTACTTAGGGAAAAGTAATATTTTGTAAGAACATATGACAGCCAGCAACTAATCAGCATGTAATGTAGTGACTAGGGTTTGGGTTTAGAGACGTGCAGACTATCTTGGTTGCGTTTGTCTTGAGGTCTGAAGATTGATGTATATACACTAGCATAGATAGATAATTATGTCTCCCACCACACAGTGGTGTGGGAGACATACTGATTTACTCCTGTCAGTGTGTGTATGTGTGTGTCTGTCTGTCTGTCTGTCTGTCTGTCTGTCACAAAGCTTGTCCGCACTCTAACTCGAACATTTCTCATCCGATCTTCACCAAACTTGAATAAAATGTGTTTGACCATAAGTCCTCGGCCAAGTTCGATAACTAGCCAAATCGGCCCAGGCTCTTCGGAATTATGGCCCTTGACCATAATTACTGAATCACCTAGACTCATAAAAATGCTGAACCATTCATTCTAAAGCATGCTCCAAAAACCATTCATCTTGTCCGCACTCTAAGTCGAACATTTTTCATCCGATCTTCACCAAACTTGAACAAAATGTGTTTGTCAATAAGTCCTCGGCCAAGTTCGATAACTAGCCAAATCGGCCCAGGCTCTTCGGAATTATGGCCCTTGACCATAATTACTGAATCACCTAGACTCATAAAAATGCTGAACCATTCATTCTAAAGCATGCTCCAAAAACCATTCATCTTGTCCGCACTCTAAGTCGAACATTTCTCATCCGATC
>NW_026461519.1:0-62487 GCF_021730395.1 Mercenaria mercenaria | reverse complement strand
ATTCCCCCAATGTGTTTGGAAATAAGATTAAACCTTTTGTATTATCCCTGTAGCCATGTTGCAATTTTTATTCAGAATTATGCTCACAAAATTGGAAAAGAAGTGTTGCACTGGACACATATTTTCCAGAAGAGTACACCTTTCTTAACTTCCTTATGCAATTAGCAATTGTTAGATTTCAATGTATTTTGCAAATTATTCTTAGACAGTTCTTCATACATGATGCATACTTTTCTTTCTCTCTAATACTTTCTCTGATTCTGGAAATATGGTTGTACATTCTGCACATGTATGATCAATCAAATAGTTCAGTTTTTGTTGACCAGTGCTTTAAACAATTGTGGCCCTTCAGATGATCATCTGAAATGGAAAAATATAGCCATTTTTACACTAGTATAAACTTAACATGTTTTATATGTTCATAAAACACAAAATTTTAGAATATAAAATCTTACAATTATAATATTATCAGTCTGACAGACATTATCAAGAAAATGTCATTAAGAAGTGGAAAAACAGTACCTTACACAAGTAATAAAGACTAAGAAATACAGCTTTGAATTCAAACAGATGATATATATTTGTCTGTATGTCTTCATGCATTCCATTTTCAACTAACACTATATATAGGCACATGATCACTTCATGTCCATAATGTATACTGAATTTCTTATGAACTGTTTGAAACTATGAGTAGGCATACACAATGAACAAGTGTATTTGTGATATTTTAAAGGACATCACTCAATAAAAAGTAACCTGAAATGAAGTCTTGCAATATGTGCATGTCTACTTCATGTTGATAATTTCATATCAAATTACTTTTGCACTGTGACACAGTATGAAAACTGTAGGCGGAGATGAAATATAATTCTTATAATATAAAAAGGGGCATAACACTCCAAATTTAGATTTTAGGCTAAAATAGATAAAGTCCTTAATTTACATTTAAGGCAAAAGTGTATTACAAGTTTCAAGGGCATTGGATAGAAAGTGGGGGAGGAGCTGAGTACATAAAGAACAAAAGAAAAGAAACTGTAACTCTTTCATTTAATTCAAGATTCTAAAAGGACCATCACTTTAGAAAACTGTCATCAGATGTAAAATCCACTATAGTATGTGTATAATTCTGCTGCTTGGCCATGAAGTATACCATGATCCATTTGAATATGATGGAATCTGCAGAAAGAGAGTTTTAATGCAAAAGGTATGAAGGAAGCTATGATATGACAATTTGAAAAAAGAAATGACATAATAACTGAAGAAACAAATAATCAAATTTGATAGTCCTGACAATATGTGCCTGTCCACTTCATGCTGATGTACCAAGTTTCATTTGAACTGATAAATAGTAATTACATAAAAAATTTAATAAATGCAGCTCTAAACTATCCTGTACCTTTTGATGTCTACTGTTCATAGTCTAGCCAAAGCTCCAGAACTGGCTGCATTGAGGCATTTTGTTCACCATATCATACTGTAACTAAAAAAAAGCCCAACCTGTACATTTATATATACATAAATTTTTCTTTCACAATTAACTGTGATTTCTCTATAAATTTCTGACACTTCACATTAAAAACAATTTAAAAGTACAATGTACATAATTCTAAAATCAGTTATTATAGTTTGTAAAATAAATGCTGAATGCCATATCTATTTTCAAAACACTTTTAAACACCTACCTGTATAAAATGGTGTGTAAATTGGCAGTCTTCTTCTTGGCAATTTTAGCATTCATTGTCCCATTATTTCTTTGAATAAATTTATATCTTCATCTGAAATAAGTATAGTATAGTATAGTATAAAAAAATATGAGGAAATATATTGGTGGTTTTCAAAATAATGAAGCAAAAGTGTGGCATAGGGGTTGGAAATTCAAACCTATTTCTTTTAATGGTCACCTATTTTTTATGATAGCAAATAATTCAAATTTCAAGGAAATATACAACTTTGGGAAAGTGTTGAGAAATACCAATCAGATAATATTTTGAACAGCCTTCAGTTCATAAGTTCAGAGAATTTCCAGTAAGATGGGTGATAAATATTGCAGTGTTTTATGACAAGGAAATATGTATAACAGTAAATGTTTTTCAACATATATGAATAGGTGTTTGTGTATAGTTTGAAACTTATTTAATAAATGTTTGTGGACTTTGGTTTTTAAAATCACCCTTTCTGCACAAATCTGACATAAAAATAAAATTTTACCTAGAAAAGTTGTTGCTGAATGAAAAATAATTAACATATTATTATAAAACTTTTTTTTTCTCACATTTTGCAGGTTTATAAACCACATTCCAAATTTCAAAAATGTCTGGTGATTTTTAAGAGATGCACAGGGGACACATACTAAAAATCAGTGTAATATTCATTAAGTATTAGTTTTTCTGTTCAAAACAAGATTAATGGTGATCATGTTAAGACAAAAGTCTATTGAACAATTACTTTATTCCACAAAATAACTACAAAACTGAAAATTTTCACAACACAAACATGAAAATTCAGCAACATGTAATGCTTTAAATGAAAAATAAGTGACTTTAAACACAATTAACACATTGAAATCATTTAGTTTACGTGCACTGCTTATTCAGAGTAGAAAAATGACAAAATGCCATGCATGGTAAAATGGAATGGTAAAATTCATACATCTTTATAATGCTACTAATTTTAAGAAGATGCACAGGGGACAAATGGCAGCAAAATATATATTCATGGAATATGTTCATAGTAAGTAAAATGCTTTCAACTACACAATACTAGCTACTGAATATTTACATACGTAGGTAAACTTTAATTAAAATTGATGTTTCCACTTTTAAATCTGAAAACTTGAGAAAAATGCAACAAATAAAATTTAAATTGTCCTGGGATTCTTATATAATGCTTAATTATCAAGTAATGCCTGCATTTAACTTACACACTACTAAGAATATAGAACTGCCACAACATATTACAGTATAAATGCTATGATAACTGATGAATGTCAAAAAAAAAAAGGTGCACAGGGGACATCACTTTGGCTTAATATGTGAAGCTGAAAGCTGCTTTTGTAACCATTGTAACTTCCATTTAGAGGGAAATAAAGTAAAAACCCATTTTATTTAAAGAATACTTACAAGGGACATTTTTGGGTGTATAGACATATATGAAGATTCTGAGAAAGTTGATTTATAAAACAATAAAATCATAAGGTGTCTTCAAAGCTGTAAGGATAAAGATCTTAGAAAAACATTATGACTTAAGAAAAGTAATGGGGTTATGAAATTGTAGTGTTCAACTTTTAAATGTATCACTATTTTTTTTTATGAAGGGGCTTCCATCACAAGACATGAACTATTGGTAAGAATAAAATGTAGTTAATGAAAAAAGTATTTTGTTTTAAATGTGCAGAGTTTAGATTTCATAAGAAAAGACAAAGCTGTAACAATTAAGTTTGGTTTGAAAAAGTAAAACACAGTTGAAAACTATCCTTCATGCAAAATGTCACACTTTTGGTGCAGAGGGGACAACATTAGCTATATAATTTAACATAACTTTACAAATGCTTGAGCCATTCATCTGAAATTGCACACATTTCTTGAATACATTGATTTGGATATGATTTGCCCCAAAACACATTCTAAAACTGAACTGAATTAAAGAATTTTAAAAAAATAGAAAAAGCTTCATTATTTTGAAAACCACCCATATAAGGAAATCAGCATTATATATGGAATCTTGACAAGTGTGGATTAATGCATCTTAAAACTACTCATGTAGCTTCATTTCTTTATGCTGATTCTGTAGGTCTACAGCACAGCTGATTTATGAAGTTGAACAATTCATGCATGCCATGTAAAATAAATAATTATGATACTATTTATTAATCACATCTTGCTGTAATATAGGCCTACTGTATGTTATTTTATTCCGTTGTATAAATGTATAAATTTGTTGATATTTTGGTGCATGATCATGCTTCATTCAGACCCTTGACCTTGTCAGCTATGCAGAGGTGTCCTTTCTTTGGCTTACTTATAGACACTGTTCTTTTTTTTTACAAAATTATTGTAGAATATATATAGAACATTGACATTTACCTAGTTGCACTGTTGGTCGACATCATGTATTCCTGTTGAACAAGAAATGTCAATGTGAATGCCCAGCACAGGTTCAAAAAGTTTGCAAATGACATTGTTTCCATGGTGCAGGTATTCTTTCATCTGAAACAAACACATGACGGATTAAATGCACAGTAGACCTTGATTCTAATTAATGTTACTTTAAAAATATTGATGGTTTTTGCCGGATGATTCAGCACGTCCGATCAGACATATTTTATGGCATAAATGCAGAGTCTATGTTCAAATTATGTCAATTCGAATGCAAAAAGTACATCAACGTTTTTTTTCTATGACAATGATCTATTCTGTCTATTTCTGATCGATTCACTATCTATGAAACAATGCGTATTTTCTGCATCGACTGTATTTCAAGATCTGAGAATGATTTATTGTTGATCTACCAGTGGATCTAATGATAATCTATGGTGGCAGTGAAACAAGCATGCATATGCTATGTTCTCCGCCCAAAAATAGGCAAATCATTCTCAGATCTTGAAATAGAGCCGTCTGATAATCAACCTTACTTTGAACTCGTTGCAAAAATAATTAATTTATATAAATCTATATAACTTTGCACTTACCATTTTTCCTAGTCCCAGAACAACTCGACCTGTCAAAATATGTAAACACAAGGGAGGCCTTTTGACAGGACAGTCATGTAAACTTCCGAAGGAAATAGTTCAAATTTATTCCAGTTACTTCCATATGCGATATTATCGTGAATTATAATTATATGCATAATGTATCGCATATAGATTTAAGCATAAATTTAATGTTTGTGAATCCTGTGCTTTAACTGTTTTCACGTTAAGCGCCGAAAATCATGAAATCCATAAGGCCATGTGCTCAGCCTGATCACATTTCTACGCACTAACACATTTTTGTGTGAAAAAATATGCTGAAAGTAACATTTTATTCTGCCAATTACTTTGTGGCTGCAACCGTGTCTAAAAATAAAATTGACACATCTGACTTTTATGTGTATTGCCCTTGTAATGATATTATGGATTTTTGTCATAGATACGCATGTTTATCTCAAATTAGTTGTGAAATGATGATGTCTGCATGAAAAAAAGAGAAAATAAAAATTATCTGAAATTATCGACTATAAAAGGTACTTTCATCAAATTTATTTAAAAATTGATTGCTCGCAGGAAGTAGATATATTATCTAGGTACGTTTTGGTCACAATTTTAGGCAGAAAAATGCTTGAATGTAGCAGCTGTCGATTTTGAAAAAATATGACCACCTAAAAATATTTTTTTCTGTCTTCTGTCCGGATTTTCAGGTACAAGTTGGTATTTGTTTTTCAAGATATATACTTCAAAGGAGAGCTAAATCATTTTCAATAGGCATTTCATTCATCAAATTATGTAATTCTTCAGTAAAAATTCGCAAAAATGGTTGTAAAGACAAGCACTAAAATGTCGATATTTTGGCTATAGAATGTACCTTAATGTACTGTACTTTTTTATGGCAGTTTTTAACCACGAAACCAATGGTAGGATTAACTCAGCTTGCCTGACTTTTAATAATGTAAGAGCACTGATCTTATAGTGTTGCAACGTGGGACGGGGTTTTGATGTGTGTTGCCAGGGGGTTATGCTTCTGTTGATGGAAGGGCATAGCAAAAACAGTTGCTGTGCGCTTTCATCGATAGTCGCTGGACTGTGTGGTGGGGTGTCATTGGGGGTTGCTTGACGCTGCAACGTATCAAGATACTCGGCCAGTGCTATTGTTGTATATTTAAAATGTGATATGATATTTGTATAGTCTCTTATAATTCATCTATATGAACGGCCATTTACATGTAGTTTTACTGTTATTTTTATATGTATATTTATGTAAATGTAAATGGAAGAGACTCAAATAAACTAATAAAATATAATACAAATAGATATGCCAATGTTCAATAGCCCAGACAATTGCTAGATTTTCTCGTTCTGTTTGGGAATAACGTTTTTCTACGTCAGTAAGTGACTTGCTAGCATAGCAGACAACTTTGCCATTCTGAAGCATAATTGCTGCAATTCCAACTGGACTGGCATCGACTATAATTCAGTTTCGGCTTTTGGATTGAAGTAGTGACGGTCATTACAGTATTACTGCTTAGATTGTTTTTGAGAGTTTCAAATGCATCCTGTTGTTCCTTGTCCCATTTCCAGTCTACCCCTTTTTTTGATCAATTGACGTAGTGGTTCAGTTATTGTCGAATAATTTGGAATGAATCTTGAGAGTCTGACATAGTTTGTCATTGCCAGAAAACTACATACTTCTGACACATTTTTGGGACCTTGAGCATTTTTGATAGCTTCACATTTCTTTGGATCGGCAGAGATTCTATCTTCACTAAATACATATCCAAATAATTCAATCTTGCGCTTGTTGAACTCACACTTCTTTTTGTTAAGCGTAAAACCTTTATCTTGGAGTCGTTTCAAAACAGCATCTATACATTTGTCATGTTGTGCCTGATTTTCAGCATACACGATGATGTCATCGCTGATGTTTCTTACGCCATCAAGTCCTTCTAGCGCAGTGCGTAGTGTATTTTGGAAAATTTCAGCAGCGCTATTTATTCCAAAACTTAATCGTTTGTATCTCCTGATTCCAACATGTGTTGTGAATGTCGTCACGTTTCGAGATGATTCTGAGAGTTCTAGCTGATGATATCCTTGATTTAGATCTAGTTTTGAAAACACTTTTGCTCCATTCAAATCGACTATCATGTCATCCAATGTAGGAATGATATGTTTTGTTCGTTTGATTGCTGTATTGGGCAACCTCATATCAACACATAATCTAATTTCATTTGTTTTTTATTTTAGTTTTGATGTTACCACTATCGGTGAAACCCAATCTGTAGCTCCTTCTACATTTTCAATAATGTCCAAGTCTTCTGGACGCTTCAATTCCTTTTCGACTTGTTTCATTTGATGGAAAAGTTTTCGTCTATGCGGTTGTGACACGGGTTGTACATCCGAATCGATTATTAGGTCAATCTGCTTATCCTTGTATTTCCCAATACCAGTAAATACTAAATTGTAGTTTTTGCAAATTTCATCGACCTTACTATGTTGCAGTGTTTGAATTTTTGGAATCACTTGTAATTCTACTGATGTAAGTTACGATAACAGATTACCGCTTTTGCCTTCTGTCACCAAAATTTCAGCTGTAGTGTACTTCTGTTTTGTCTCAACGGTAGTCACAAATTTCCCAAGTTTGACATGAGAATCAGTGCCATATGCAAATACTTTCATGTTTGGTTTTTGAAGCTTTGGTTTCGGATTCATTTTGTTGTACGTCTCTTGATCTAGTACATTAACTGAAGAACCAGTGTCAATTAGGAACTTGACATCGTGTCCATTAACTAAAGCACTTACGTATGGTCTCCCGGACATGGCATTTACAGTTAGTCCAAATGCATAATTGTCACTTTGGTCACTGTCATCACTCGATGAATAGTCATTTAGATTGTGAGTTTTCCTAGATTTCATTGTTTTTGAGCGGCACACACTTTCAAAATGGTTTTTTCTTGTGACAGTATAAACATTCTTTACCTTGCGCTGGACATTTAGTCTTGTGAGGGTATTCAAATCCACAGTTTCGACATTTTCTTTGTTTTTGCTTAACATTTGGTTTGTTTGCAGTAATTTTCTTCGGTGTGAATTTCCTTTTTGTAATCTTTTTTGCACTTTCACCCGTACCATGGTCCATTTCGGAAGCATGTTTCTCAGATAATTCCAGTGCACGAGCTTCTTGAATCAATTCATCCAAAGTTATATCTTGTTTCAGCGCTTTGCGACGTAACCTTGTTGACTGACATCCTTGGATAATCTGTGATTTTATTTCCTTGTCTTTGTCGGCAAATTCACAGTTTTCACAGAGCTGTTGTAGCCTTGTATGATACGTGTCAATTGTCTCACTTGACTCTTGTTTTGCTTGGCGAAATTTGTACATCTCGTACTCAGTGCATTTTTTCGGTGCAAAGTATTCCGTAAGTTTCAAAAGAGCAGTCTTATAATCATCACCTGTCCCGGATAGTGTATCGAAGATATCATTTACTTCTTCCCCGGAATAATGTAGAAGTAAGGCTCTCTTTCTCTTTTCATTAGTTATGTCCAAACCAATTAGTAGATTCTCTAGACGGTGACACCATTTTTTCCATCTAGTGTCCACAGCAGGCTCGTTAACAACAAAGTTAGAGAACACTGGTAATCCCTGTGCCATTTTAATAGTAGTAAAACATCAGTGTTTCATGAATGAATTTCTACAATAATGTCACTGTTATTCCAATGCCGTTTATCAAACATTTAATCCAATATTTTGTTGCTATCTCGTCGCCATTGTAAAGTGTCCGAGTTATAATTGTATGGGAAGATTAAATGAATAAAGACTGTCTATGATAATATACATGTTAATAATCAGCTACGGTTGCATGTTGGTTAAACTCTGATAAAGATCTTACTCATACTACAATGAAATATAATATGTAGGCGGAGCTTAGAGAGTCTGGCTTTAGACTGACAGAAAAACTCTACTACAGTACAGACTGTTTTATGCAATGATTGTTTTTGTAATCTATATACGATTAGCCTGTCTGTACTTAGCATGGACTCGTTCTTGTCGAACGCCTCCACGCTGTCAGATCAGCACCTCTTTCTAGTTCATCTTCTTTAATTAAAGATACGTACTCTACTTTTTCCGAATGAAAATAATAAAGGACCTCGGACATTTTCCTATTCAGATTATCTATCCAGTTAAGTAAAATCTGACCTAGGGCTAGACGGCTAGACTTCTGAAATAGCATAGTAAAGATAGTTAAAGATCATTTCTTGATATATTCGACTAAATTTTATAAGTTTGTGAACAAAAACTGATTTTGTAGACTTTTCTCATTTTCATTTCTATTGAAATATGAAAATAATCTTTCTTCCGTTTTAAACATCTTTCCCCCCTCCCCCAAATGACGCAGCAAAATATTTTACATGCCTTTGTAAATCATTAATATATACGTATGCTGAAAAAAACTCAAAAAAAAACAAACTACATACAGGGTGTTAACAAATGAATTTTGCATAAAAATGTTTGACACTTATTGTATGTGTTTCTAAATCTTTACATATCTACAGCTTTATTCGATATTGTAAATATTTCAAGCATAGAAAACGCTATAGTAAATAAATAGTTGACATGGAAAGCCAAGCTTGAAAGCAGACTTATCCTGAGAAGTTTTCAAGAAGGTCTGCTGCCTCTTGGTGCAAATGCCTTTTTACCCTTTGTAGGACACAATTATGGCCCACCTAGAATGCATTTTAAGAACCTTTGCTTTAATTCGAACCAAAGAACCACTGGATCCAGCATCCTCAACTCTAACAGAACACCAATTCCGACTCCTCCTGGACTGATCCTGGTTCCTCACGAGCTAACACTTACGCTCCCAGAACTACCACTGACACCCCAAAAGTAACAATGTCACCACAGAGCTAACACTGACGCCCCAAAAACTAACACTGGACGCCCCCAGAACTAACACTGACACCCACAGAACTAGCACTGACGCCACCAGCACTAACACGGACACCCCCAGAATTAACACCAATTCACCCAGACGCCGGAAACGTATTCCGAAGCTGACCGAAATACTAGTAACGATCTCCAAAGAACTAACACTGACGCCCCAAGAATATCTACATATTAATTGTTGATGCTTAAAGCTAGCGAAGTTCTGTTCCATTGATATATTGAACCAGTGAGTATTTTATTAATACATGTACTATTATATTGTTTTATTTCTTTTTATATTGGAGTAACAGAAAGCACATTTAATGTTTGCTAGGCCTTAAAATATTATAGGCTAAATGTGCATGACTCTGTGGCGTAGCATCTTTTATTTTAGCACAACAGGCATCGGCCTACAAATAATTTAGGAAACTGAAAAACTAAACACATTAAAAATGCAATATTAAGGGACCTTGAAAAGAGTAAAGGATGCATCTAAAACGTGCCCAAATGTGTCATAGAATGCTAAAACCCAGGCACCCCTGGACCCACAGTGGCCTAGGTAGTCCCCTACACCCCGCCGCTACACATGAAAACGGCCAGCCTCTTGTAAGCCAATGTATGTCATAAAATTTGAGGCCAGCTACACCACTGCATGTTTTCACTATAATTTTATTATAACCCTCCCTATAATATCGTCGCATAAGTTATCATGGGCGCTAAGGCGAAAAGAACTAAAATACAGATATGTGCTAAAAGTTTAAGTTTTCGCTTTTCAGCTATTTCGACAAATGTTAATTAAGTTGATAATATGCATTGTAGACGTTTATTTATTACCTCAAAACATTTACTTATAAACATATCTGAAGTTCGTGGGCTTATTTCACTAAAAATACACATTTTACATTTTCAAAAAATATGACCCTTGGTCACAAACTGTTCGAATTTCAAGAAAACGAATATGAAATAAAATTATTTTTTGTGACATTTTGATACGAATATAACTTATTTATGAGTATTTGAAGCCATTGTATAAAATTATCAGCTATTGAAGTCATAAGATGTCATTGAAACTTTGGCAAAATCCCTAGCAGCCTTTCTGTACGTAAAGGCATGAAACTTCACTGTCCTCACTTAATACGTCTAATTCTAACCAACATCCAGAGATATTCGATTCATGCATTCAACTAGTTTAGAACGGAAATCTTTACAAATATAATCATTTCTGATAATCGATCATAGACAAGTAGGAATATCTATAATAAAATCTGTAAAAAGATCTATAAAGCACAATGCACTTATATTTTACCGGCCTGTCACTTTAAAACCGTACGACGCGTTTATTAGTCGCCGATGTTGCTACAAGTGGTTTTAGCTTGTTTGTGTTTAGTAAACTGATTAAAATATGTATTGTTAAAGCTTCGATCAGTTAAAATAATACCGGTATTTGATTTTTAATGAATTCTAAAATTTAGTGTTCTATTTTTGCTTCATAAAGTTCACGAAGTTAATGAGTTATAACTTGACAGAAACCTGATCTAAGTAAAAAGATATATCATTTGAATTGCAATTATCTATTACAAAATTTACACAGCTGTACAAAATTAAAAGAAATATTAAAATAGAAGAAATTTTAATTGCCTGTTTTTGAAGTTAATATGGCTAATTAAAACAAAAGTGGAAAGTCCATTTTACGCGTGAAGTATGTGTGTGTGTGTGTTCGGGTTTAACGTCTTTTTCAACAATTTTTCAGTCATATAAACGACGGTGTCTACTTGTAGCAGTGAGCACAATGCCCAA
Organism: Mercenaria mercenaria; assembly: GCF_021730395.1. Taxonomy (NCBI): domain Eukaryota; kingdom Metazoa; phylum Mollusca; class Bivalvia; order Venerida; family Veneridae; genus Mercenaria; species Mercenaria mercenaria. Next base: position 51,076 of record NW_026461519.1, on the reverse strand, counting down.
CTTTATAGTGCTGCCTCGCTGGAATATCACGCCGTAGACACGTGACATGATACCCCACCCAGTCACATTATACTGACACCGGGCTGACCAGTCCTAGCACTATCCCCTTAATGCTGAGCGCCAAGCGAGGAAGCTGCTAGTACCATTTTTTACGTCTTTGGTATGACGCGGCCGGGGATCGAACCCACGACCTCCCGCACTCGAAGCGGACGCTCTACCACTAGGCTACCGAGGCGGTACGCGTGAAGTAGGATTCCCGTTTAAACGGGTGGATGCGCACATGTATGTGGGCTGACAAGGGAACAAATAACAAGATGGTTGCACTATACCAATTCAGTTCCTTCTTGATTTTATATAAGCAATGAAATCTTGAGACCTCATTTTCAGTACTTTAGAGCATTTCAATAATATAAAAACCATATATGGCCATTTAGTTTGACATGTCTTCTTACCAAAAAAAAAAAAATAAATAAATAAATAAATAAACGTTCTGAAAAACATCACCATCTGAAAATGCTCCCATGAAAATAGCCGTTTAACAATTTCTCAATGAATGAAACTAATACATGAAAATTCACTATGAAAATGGGCTAGATCTTTTCTCAATACAATAAGCAATAAAACTAAGCCAAGAATATAGCTGCCACATCATCATATGTCTCATTATACGAGATTTCATCAACATTATGAAACTACATTTTGGACTACTTCACATGTAACACAGAGTAGTCATTTCCTGTTTGTTGTAATCAGTCCTTTTAGATCGATCCACTGGCACCAGACCAGAAAGAAAATGTCACTGTACATACCATTCCATATCCCTAGGTTTATTATAAGTACCATGGTCATGAACGGGGAAAATGCAACGCACATTTCTCGCTTCCTAATATCCCAGTCACACATACGGCGCGGATAGCTACGTCTAGCAACGGATAGAAACGTAGTAATCCGTATCGATCCGTACCTGAGTCGTACCTCAAAGTAGAAATGTGTATCAATCAATACCAAGACTTTGTCAAAACGTAATCAAGACTTATCCCAAACTTGAACATGCACAAAAGTTTGAGCGATCCGTAGCCATTTGAGCGTGACTTTAGTCCAACTTGGTTGAAACTTATCCATCCGTAGTTAAACGTACTGAAACGTAGTTATCCGTACATATACGTACCCTGCCGTATTGATAGGTAGTTATCCGAAGCTGCCCGTACTTAAGCGTAGTTCAACGTTGTTCGCCGCAGACCCGTACACGCACTGGGCCAATTGCCAGGCGCAGGAAAACGTAGTTCAACGTAGTACTTATTCGCGTCCTGTTTTTTTGTTTTTGTTCCCTGTTTCTAACCATTTTTCCCGTACTAAGACGTACTGCTCCGTACTTATCCGTGTCCGCACCCCCACAGACCAATCCCATCCGCACCGTGCCTCAACGCACGGACATATCCGTATGCGTGACTGTAGCTTTATGTAGTTCCGGTTTAGATGACACGTCCATGTGCATCGGCCGTGCGAAATGTAAACAAACAAAAACAGAAGTTATACGCAAAAAATCAACTATTGAATTACAGAGGATTCGTCACACTACCTATTTGTCTAACTTGATTTATAAAGTAGACGCAAAGAGGTTTCGTCAACATAACAATACATATTGCATCTTTTAATGTCTACCGCTCAATCGTATTGCTCAAAGTTTAACTACAAATTAAAAAAGTTGAAATCTGTGTTCATAATTCAAAGTTATATCAACAAAAACAACAACAAATAAAATAACTTATAAGCAATATCGACACAACTACATGCACATGAGTAAACATTACAATTCTATGTATAAATAAATAAAAGATATTCGTAACAATGGTCTTAACTATACAGTTTCTGTTCTTAATTTACATGGGTCGTTGATAAATTTACATATATTTATTACAGTTTTTCCATTTTTTTATGTCATTAATCTGTTGAAATTCTACATAGAAGGCCATGCAATATTTGGTATGTATTTTGATCAAATATTGTAATACATGTATTTGCAGCAAGTCATCAAATAGTGGTATTTTGATTCTACAATATTATGATAACAATTTCTACAAATTCTATTTATCTCTATCTTCAAAGTCCTGTTTCAATAGCCAGGCTGTGTGCTGAAAGACGGAAGTGTGTAAGCAACTTTCTGTCATTTTCTACAATACCAAGATAAGACTCATATCTAAATTTTGTTTTGAATTCTTCATAATAATCCAGTTTTGATATTATTAATGTCAAAGTGACAGTTCTGCTGAGACGATTATATAACATTGGAAAATATTTTTTTTTCATCACTATTTTTACACAAATTGTTTAACATTTCCTGAACAGATGCATAATAATATTTGATTGTCTTAAATATTAACATATAAAAGGCAGATAATGCATACTACTAATTTATTTAGAATCTACTTTTAAAACAAAATTACTTAAGTAATTCTCAAATATATGAAAAAAATGTAAAGACAAATAAGTTGTGAAATTAAGTAGATCTCGCGATAGTACCTAAAACTTTAAATTATGAAAAACAATAATAAATGTTACCGCATTTAAGACCGGGTATAATATTTAAGCCTCGATTTGATTGTTTTGGGGCCTGCTATACAAGATTCTATGAATGAAACTCCCTGCAGTTAGTCCTACTTATCAAACCATTGAAAAATATTAAAGGTCCAATATTTAATCTCCAATTACAGTTGGATCATAGCGGGAAAAATTTATTTCCCTGCAAAACAATTGTCAAATACATGCATATTGTATGACAACAGAAAATGTCTTAAGTGTGATATAATAAATTTAGATCCACTATTAGCTGAATTTTAGATATGTAATCTGTACATTATAACACATCATATATAAAAACAAGAAAATAAAAATAAAATCTACAGTATATACCATAGGAATTGACATTGCAACTTCGTAAATCGTTGCTGTACTTGTTGTAAATTTTGTTTTGCATATATTTTGTTAGTAAAAAACACCATGGAAATTTAACTGAATTTAATATCTACCAGTTTCCGTTCAGTAAAGTCAAACATATGTTGATGAATCCTCCAAATCCCCAGCTATTTTCATCTGTAGGAATGTAATTTCAATTTACAACTGTAAAACAGTTCGAATTATGAAAATAGATACAGCTGTAAAAAATCATGGTACAGCTGTAAAAATGAAAAAGTGACAGCTGTAAAAAAGCCATCAAAGTTACAGCTGTAAAATATTAGGGGTGTTGAGAAAGAGGGTATTATTTTAAGAGACGATGGCAAAGGTATAAAAAGTTTTAGGATGAACTGTAATTCTCTAGAAAGGGTAGAAATTACTACAAAGTAGAAACTATGCATCAGATTTTGTTTATAAATCTCTCTTTGTTATGAAAACATGCAACAATTTTGTAATTATGTCTGTTAAACTTATAGGCTTCAAGTATAGTGTGACGTGTTAATGTATGTACTTATACTAGTACATGTCCTTTTACAACTATATTAGTTAAACAATTTCTCTTACTCCACAAATATCATCGGAGATGTGATGACTCTGTGCACTTCAATTATATCCCATCACAATATATTAAAGATGGCTGATAATGTCTATGTTTCCCTCCAAAACAATTTACAGCTGTAAGTTTGAGACATGGCCATTTTATAGCTGTAATTTTTAACTGTAATTTCTACAGCTGCATTTTTGAGACCTGCATGTTTTATACCTGTACATTTCAACTGTATTTCTGGTCATTTCCAACTTGCACGTCATTTATAGCTGTAATTTAAAAAAAGAACAGGGACCTACAATACTGTTTGTATTTAAAAACATTTAAGGTCGCCATGGACGACTTCTCAAGAAAACGGTTAGTGATGTCAGTGGGAGGATTGTCAGGACACTGGTTATATGACCCAGGGAAGTGCCTACGCCTTTAGTATCTTGAACAATGGTTTGGGTCCAATCGCTAAGGTGACTATGTCTTAGACTAGCTGACAAACGATGTAGAATGTTCTTTGTTAAAACGTAGAGCTGGCGAGACCAAATATCTCATATATATAGAATTTTCCTCTGGCTACCTTGCCTAAATGGTTCGTGTACCAATGATTCGTAAATGATTTTAATTATGAGCTAGACAATTTCAGGGATCAGGCAAATCACTAAATGTTTCAAACTAACAATTTTCAATTAGCTCAAACTCCTATAGGCTGGAGACTCTATACTTGACTGGTCTTTTTGCTGAAGGTCCCGTCAGACAATGTCTTTGAATCAACAACATACGAGTCCTATCGCATAGATGCTCGGCCTCTGTCCTCTCAACTCTATATGATTGCCCTGACTCCTTGATGCTCAGCGCCTATATGCTATCATATGTAGCATTCAACTACCATATAGGTATATAACCGATGCCTTGGTTGTACTTCGCCAGTAATACGGAACCATCTATAAGCTGGAACTCTCCTACTATCTCAGTAGATTATCAAACTCTGGGTGTCTGTCTCAGCTTCCCGATGCTCAGCCTATATATGCTATCGTATATAGCATTCAACTATCCTTAAGGTAAAACTCCTATGCGCTGGCCTTATAGCTCGAAACCTTGTTGAAATTCTGCAACTCTTTTTTAGTCTATGAACTTCAAAAGTCTTCTTTTTAATAATTTATCCGCCCTGACAGGGTAACAGCAATAGTCTCCTTATCAAGGTACTGGGATAAATTATTAGTCGAATCCTCGATGTGTCTTCTTCTACAGCTGGATACCGAATGAGCTCTCTGTCATCCATCTACCTATTTATACCCCAGCATACGTGCTATTTTTAGAACTTGTTTCTGACTGGTCCAAATTTAAACATAACGTTTTACAACGAGTACTTGCTGTATCAAATATCTGGTTCCCTTTAACTTTTGTATATGACATATTGTGTGATGCTGGGATCCAGCTATCTATATAATGAACCCAAATCAACGACAAATGACCCAAATTCTATTAATTACAGCAATTCAACAATAATTATAGCAATGACAACATGAAAAGGGAGTCAAGCACTATCTGTGCTTATTTGCTACGTTATCAATATATTAAATATACAAATTATTCTGACAAGGATAGTGCAAGATACAGAAGACGCTCCAGTTCCAGACGCTTCTCTGTTTTTTCAGCGTGCCAGGTGTAAAGCATTGTTAGTACTATTTGTTTGGTGGAGTGTGGGCTCTAACTCAAGACCCCTGGTTTCGTAGTAAGATAGTCTTACCACTGGACCACTGCGTCCGCTCTACCTACAATCTTTTCCATAAAGCAGCTTTAATACCTCACCACGCTCAAAAAGGTACACGTTGTTCTTTTGATTCATAAATCATGTCCGTGTGAAATTGCACAATGCGAAAGTTAACCATAACATTGAGCCAATTGGAATGTTGGTGATTTACAAAGAACAAAAAGAGATATAATTTTGTTAAGGCAAGATTATACTGAACGTGTTGCATCTGTCGTCCGAAATCAACTTTAAACTACTTCTTTTATAATAATATCACATGATAATAATAATGATAATGATGATAATAATAACAATAATAATAATAATAAAATCTTTATTTAATGAAGGTAACATACAAAGTGTACAATACATGAAAATGAAACGTAAACTTATTTTCAGTAAGGCCTTCAGTTAAAAACAACAACAAAACACATGTATACAAACATTTACGATAAATTTCACAAACAAAATATTCATATTTAAAAATAAATGTATCAATGATCTATGTATTAAATACGAGTAAAAGCTTCTCATTCATCCATCCGACAGACACTCAATAATTATATGAATATTAAAGAGAATAAACAAACACAGCAAAAAATAAAATAAAATAAATAACTGACATGATGGTACTTTCTTAAAATTGTTGGCATAACGCATTGGAAAAGCGAGGTTGTTTTGGTGTTATGATATGGTACATAAGTAGACCCTAACTGACAATCGCCAATTAACGTATGATAGTTTGACATATATAAATGGTTCAACATCAGGTGGTGTTAACAAATACATTCATAGGACTAGATTTTCACTAATTTGCGTGTTTAGCAGATATTCCATATTAAAAAGAAAAGTTTGTTAAATGGGTCAAAAAAGCTAATATTGCTGCCTGCTGCTCTCACTCTATTTTTTTTTTCAAATTCTATTTTCAGTAGATTAGTATTCAAACATGTGTTGGACAGGCAGGACTCAAGATAAGATGCGTATTAGTGTAAATTACGCTTCGAAACAATGCATTTACGCATGTCTGCTATTTTTAAGCATATAAAAATGTATGTGAAATTACAGAAACACACGCAATGACTTTTTACTAGGGTAAACAAAATCTGAACCGTCTGGATGTTTTATTTAACAGATCATGGTCGGCATTGAACGTACCCTAAATGCATGCGTAAATCAAATAGTTGGGAACTTATATGGATGGTACAGTAGTGTATTTCAAAGCGGTGTCAAATTAAAATATCAACTTCCACTGCAAAGTAAACAGCAAAAATGTCTCTATGAATGTAAAAGTGAACAAACACTCTATGCATTCTTTAAACAAACTAACATGATCCCCCAAAACATAATTAAATTTATATTGAATATTCTATTGAATTCCGTAGCGAGGGTGAAGCCAAAGCAAGCCAAGGGAGAAAAAAGAAGCAAAAACTTGAATGCTGAATATTGAAACCGCAGTGAACTTCAAACAAATTCATGGGGGTTACACACATTAAATATGTTATATAACTGATTTCTGGTTTTTCACATTTACGAATTCTCAGGAGTAAAATTACTCCTAGTCAATTTCAGATTTTATCATTTTACTCATTCACAAAAATTATGATGAGTAAATACTCATAGGCCAAAAACAATTATCTGGAGCAATGGACATTCTTCTGGGATAAGGTGATAACTTAAAAAAATAGACTGCCATTGTCACACTGTTGGAGGGATGTCATCTATAAGATATCAGATCATATATAATTGTTCCATTCTGTAAACCTCAACTGGTAGGCAACAATAATAAAAAAATTGCTTAAATGGTGTAAATGCGACTTTAAAACAAGTGCTGTCACTGTTAGTGACAAATGACCCCAAAGTGTGCCAAAGAATGCAAGAGTTGTCTGCGCAAAATATGCCAGACATGTTAAGGCGTGAATCATTTTGTCTTACGGACGGACGGACGGACGGACGGCCGGACCGTGCGATTTTAATATGCACGAGTATTGTTATTAATTTATATGCATACATTTGTTCATTAGCAGGCTTATTTTACGAGGTCCTCTTTTATCCATATCAAAATTGGCAACTCGAACCACAAAGAATATTAAAACATTGAAATGTAAAATGATAGTTAAAAACAATTTAAAAGTAAGTTTAGAGGCAGCTATCAGGCAATTTAGGCAATCGTGAAACATCGGGTATTTCCGTATATATTGTGTAGCATAAAGGCAAGACCACAGGTGCTAGACACATAATCAAATATTTTACTTAATACGCCGTATATATATATAGACGTATGAAGTAAAATATTTCATTATGTGTCTAGCACCTGTGGACAAGACATGATCACTGCAGCAAATGGCTGAATTAAAATGCTCGGAGGTTGCGAGTCGGACAACCGCAGGAGGAGATAATTCCAGTAATATACTTGAAACAGAAATGCTTATTTCCAGAAACAATTTTTAACTAGTCTACTTAACAGTTAATACCATTAATTAAGTTCAACAAAACAGGTATTTTATAATGTAAAGAGCAAGCATACGTTGCTTTTATCCTGTTCTTCATCTTTCCTGAATTGGTAAATACAGTTACCTCTGATACTGTTTTTTTTGGCACTTTTAAAACATATGTCTTTTTATACATTATAGAGATATTTTTATAAACCTAAATAAATTCTGTCAAAACTACAGCTTGTATTTCACAAGTAATATGAACAGACAAAAAACCCTCCGTATTGTACCTTTTGTATTATATGTTGCCGGACTATTTTCATTTGATCATAAAATAAATACACACTTTTATAAATAACGCACACAAAAACTTCACTCATTTCTATTCTAATTAACATTTAAAAATATTTAAGAGTTTGTTCAATAACAAAACAGCAACCAAAAAGGTGTAGGTATATAATAAAAGGTTCATACCACCAGTGGCTAGATCTGGGATTTTGTATTCTAGTGGATTTTGCAAGGACAGATCACACTCGACGCTTTCGCGCCTTGTGATATCCGATCTGACAAATCCACTCGAGCCGAATGCAGCCTCCCAGATCGAGCTACTATGGTGGTAACCCTATTGTATCATCCCTTTTACAGATAATTTTATCAGTATATTGTATTTCATGCAAATTGTGATTTTCCGATTTTTGGCGGGAACATTAGGCTATATTAATTATTTTTTTCCATGTACTTTTGCCAGATCTACGTTTAACCTTAAGGTAACGTTTACCTGTTGTCGCCAGACTTATGATTTCTCCCTTTATCTTTCTTTCTCTAAATTCATATTTTAGATTTGAGTGTATTTTGGATATCTATAAATCATAAAATTGAATAAAACATGATCAGGATAAAAAGTATTTGTGTTTGTTTTCTTTTAGTGGCCAAGCAATAAAGATAAAACATCATTTTAATACAACTATGAACGTGGGTTAATTTAAAACAGAAATTGTAACCACTTTTCGTCCGTCTGTATGTCCTGTGAAAAGTTTTTCCCAATAATAAAATTTCCTCGATTTTTGGATATTTGGGAAAATGCCGTTTTGAAGGACAGAAAACTCTTTTTCAATACCGTTGACTTATGATTTTTATTGCATTTTTAGCTCACCAGAGCACGAAGTTCTCAATGTGAGCTATTGTGACCGGCCATTGTCCGGCGTCCGTCGGTGTCCGTCGTCCGTCGTCCGTCAACATTTGCCTTGTGAACACTCTAGAGGCTACATTTGTGATCCAATCTTTATGAAACTTGGTCAGAATGTTAGTATTGATTATCTCTAGGTAAAGTTTGAAACTGGGTTATGTGGAGGGGGGGGGGGTCAAATACTAGGTCAGTAGGTCAGATAAAAAAAAGCTTGTGAACACTCTAGAGGCCACAGTTGTAACCCAATATTTATTACATTTGGTTAGAATATGTGTCTTGATAATTTCCAGGTCAAGTTTGAATCTGGGTCATGTGGGGTAAAAAACTAGGTCACCCGGTCAAATCAATGGAAAAGCTTGTAAACACTTTAGAGGCCATAGTTGTGACTCAATCTTTATAAAACTTGGTCAGATTGTTTGTCTTGATGACTTTTAGATAAAAGTTGAAACTAAGTCATGTGGGGTCAAACTAGGTCACTAGTCCAGATAAAAGAAAAATCTTTCCAGCATTCTAGAGACTACAATTTAACTTTAATACTCATGAGAAATAATCAGAATGTTTGTCTTGATAATCTATAGGTCAAGTTAGAATCTGGGTCATGTTGGGTCAAAAACTAGGTCACCCGATCAAATCAAAGGAAAAGCTAGAGGCCACAGTTGTGACCCAATCTTTATGAAACTTGGCCAAAATGTTTACTTTGATGATGTCTAGATCAAGTTTGAAATAAGGTCATGTAGGGTCAAAAACTAGTTCTGTAGGCCAGATCAAATGAAAAGCTTGTGAACACTGAAGAGGCCACAGTTGTGACTCAATCTTTATGAAATTTGGTCAGAATGTTTCTCTTGATGATTCCTAGATCAGTTTTGAATCTGGGTCATATGGGGTCAAAAACTAGGCCACTAGCCTAAGGCCAGATCGAAGGAAAAGTTTGTGAACACTCACTCTATAGGGCACAGTTGTGACCCAATATTTCTGAAACTTGGTCAGAATGTTTGCCTTGATGATCCCTAGAACAATTTTGAAATTGGGTCTAGTGGGGTCAAAAACTAGGTCAGAAGGCCAGATCAAAGGAAAAGCTGGTGAATTTTCTATAGACCACAGTTGTGATTCAATATTAATGAAACTTGGTCAGAATGTTTGTCTTGATGATCTCTAGGTCAAATTTGAATCTGGGTCATCCGGGGTCAAAAACTAGGCCACATGGACAAATTAAAGGAAACGTTTGTGATCACTCTAAAGGCAACAGTTGTTGCTCAATCTTTATGAAACTTGGTCAGAATATTTGGCTTGTTGATCCCTAGGTTAAATTCGAAACCGGGTGATGTGGAGTCAAAAATTAGATCAGTAGGCCAGATGTATATTTTTAAAGCATATGACCAGACGAAAATAATGATGGGAAGAAGGTCTCATTACCGTTTTCTTTTATCGCAAATTTGAGCTGAATTTGGATGGATGGATGACCGACTATTTTATCTGACTTCCGTTACCTTAGGTAAGATTTTAGACCCGACTGTTTAACGGAGCTAGGATAATCGATTCAAGCGTTTATATATTTTACACAATAATTTATCGTACGCAGGAATCCTTACTTCTATAAACATCATAAATAATTAGTTGAATATAGATGCCTTTAATATTCATCTACCTATTTTACAGAAAAAAGTGCCGCAATACGAAACTGGCCCAGTCGCTTTTACATATGTTACCCTTCTTTATCTTATGTAAACAATGAAATATTGAGACCTCATTTTCAGTACTTTAGAGCATTTCAATGATATGAAAATCATACATAGTCATTTAGTATGACATGTTTTCTCATCAAAAATAGAAAAATATTGACATGTTATGGTACATATAAAAAATAATCTGTTCTGAAAAACATCGTCCTATGAAAATGCTCCCATAAAAAAGCTGTTTTGTAATTATGCGTATCAGGCTCGGATTCAGGGCCCGGCCGAGGGGCCCGTGCCCGCCCCCATCTCAGCTGGCCGAGAAGTGACCCTATACTCATCAAAGATGCACCCTACTTTTTTGGCAAAGGAATAATTTTTTCTCAAAATTTAGACCCAGAAATGCACCATAGGCAACCATTTTATACCTGTATTTCAAAATTGTCCAAGGGGGAGCCCATTGACCCCCAAATCAAGTGGGGAGTATTATACCCCTCCAGTACCTCAAACGTTAGACCTAAAAGGCACCAGAGGCCACCATTTTATGTCTGTATTTTAAAAAAATCCAGGGGGAGAGCATGACCCCCTAGCTAACATGGGCAAAGGCACCCCCTCCAATACCTTGCTATGCGCCTTGGCAGTGATGTCTTCGCGCAAGACTGGTGGCCCCCCACCCCAGTCAAAAAGTTTCTGGATCTGGCCCTAATACCTGGAAATTCACAATAAAATGATCTAGATCTTTTCTCAGTACAAAAAGCATTAAAACTAAGCCAAAAGTATAACTGCCACTCTTACAATATAATCTCAATCAATCGTCAATATTTATCCATATTGACGTTCAAATTTCATATCGGGTGTGTGACGTAATTTTAACGCCACTTTCATGTATGTCATCGCGTTTAAAAGTTCCTTAACGACGCTATTTTCATTTTCACTTATGTGACAATATCCTTATAATTAAAACAAAATAAGAGAAAATAAAGTGTCCGAATGTCTCCGATCATTCAAGAATTGAGCATATAATTTCGAACCAGAACATTTTGAATTTCGGACACATTCTGTACACTTAATCGTTTCTGTCAAAACACAGTAGTCAGCTTTAAAGAGTAGATACTGATTTAAAAAGTACACAGCTAATAACTATAAGGTATTGCGGTTTCAGATCGTTTGAGATGGCGAGAAAAACATCTACATGTATAACAAACACGACGACAATTTGATTGATGCCATCAAAACTGGTCAACTGTCATTACCTAAAGCATTACAACATTATGGGATTCCAACGTCAACATCAAGTGACAGATTAACGGGAAAGGTTGTGCTTGATGCTAAGTCTGGCCGCCCTCCCACAGTGCCATTAAATGTTGAAACGAGTGACAACGGCAGCTCGATGTGGTTTAAAGGTAACAAGGCTGGGAACAGGCCAATTTTGTCAGAAAAATGGGCATCAAAACTCCATTCAAGATATTTCCAAGGCCTTAAAAACAGACACCCATCCATTGTAATCTGTAAAATAGAGAAAAGTGAAAACTTCACAGGTCGCTCAACACGACAAAAATGAAATTGTTGCAGGCTCGGTTTGATTCAGTCTGTTCATGGACGGTAGTGGAAATGCATGCTACCGTCTACCCCCTCTAGCCCCGGGTTGAGCAGAACTCAACATTTACACATGCTAAAAGTACAAAAAGCAATTTAGAGACATCCGAGAAGTTGGATACATCCCGAGCTAGATGCCTTACCCCAACTATTGTCAACAGGTATATTAATGAGCTTGGGGAACTCATGATCAGTCTTGGAATAGAGAACAAGCCATCTCAAATATGGAACATGGATGAGACGGGCAAACAATTTGAACACAACCCGGTACGTGTAGTTGAAAGAAAGGGGATGAAAAATTTGCCGGGTCGTACAAGTAATCAGCGAACTAACACCACCATTCTGGCCTGCGTGAATGCTAGTTGAAAAGCTTTGCCTCCCCTTATGATTGTAAAAGGCAAGACTAAGCGGTCACTTTACTCATGGAACACTTCTGCAGCACCACAAAGTACTAAATGGGCTTTTCAGGAAAATGCTTTGATGACAGAAAGTATTTGTAAGGACTGGTACGAAGAAATATTTCTTCCTAACTGTGGCAATGTTAGACCCCAGTTATTGATTTGTGATGGCCATCGCCCACATGAAGCACATACACTTTTGGACATTGTGAAAGAAGATAGAATTGATATTTTGGCTCTCCCTCCCCATACCACTCACAAACTTCAACCGCTTGACAAGAGTTATACTTACAAAGTCTGTTGAGATCAAATAATCTGTAATAATATTAATTTCTTTTTTCATACTGACACTGATATTTTCTCAGAAAACCATTTTCTCTCTAGGCTCATGTTAGAGACAGAGGTAAGAGATATTGTAATTTTTTTCAGAAAGTGCTATTAGAGAGGGTTGATTTTATGGCCAAGTGCTTTACCTTTAATGACTCTAATCACTGATGCTAGTCTAGACAAGAGTGTGTTTGGCCTATCCAGTGCCCGCCCACTTAGCTCAGTAGAGAGAGCGTTGGTCTATTTATCGCGGGGTCGTGAGTTCGATCCCCGGGCAGGACATATGTTCTTCGTGACGATTTGATAAAAGACATTGTGTCTGCAATCATTCGTCCTCCACCTCTGATTCATATGGGGAAGTTGGCAGTTACTTGCGGAGAATAGGTTTGTACTGGTATAGAACACAGGAACAGTGGTTAGGTTAATTTCCCGCCGTTACATGACTGAAATACTGTTGAAAAACGGCGTTAAACCCAAAACAAACAAACAATCAAAGCATATCAGAACAAAGATTGTACTGAATTTCTATCTAAAAGTTCGCATCACACTGTTAACAAATGGTCATTTCCTGAGAAAATAGCACTAGCTTTGGAACGTGCGATGACTAAAAAGAATATCACCAGTGGATTCATTCCCCTACAATCCACGTGTTATATGTAAAGAAGACCTGTTGCCATCAACGATGTTTGACAAACCTCTACCTGTCACTGCTATTGACACATCAGCAACAGCCAACTCTACAATGACTCCGGTAACATTCGCTAACCATTCTGTTGATATCCCAGAAGAACGTTACCTTATCATAACTTCTTCAACTTTGTTTGTTTTTCTAATGCATCATTGTCTGATCAATTAATGGAGACGCCTATCCCATGTTCTACACTTATGACACCGTCAATATCACCCATAGAAAATATGTCTGTGCTTATCCCAAAATGTTACTCAGACGATCGAAATGAAGCAATAGAACTTGTTGAAGCTACTGAACAATAAATGGCTGATATTCTCCCCTTATTTCCAGATATTGTCATTGAAGAAATAGATGCTCCTCATGAAGCAGTTTTTAGTAGTGAAAATGACTCAGTCACTGAAAATCTTACCTAGACTGATAAGTCGAGTCCCCCTAAGCCACAGTGCAGCTGGAATGTTGATATCGATTCGATATTCAATGTTACACAAGATGTTAGTGTTAATACAACAATGAGGAAAAGTAACACAGACTTCTAATGTCCAGTGAGGTCATAGAAGAAAAGAGACAGAAGCAGCTGGATAACATGCTGCAGTTAAAAGAACAGCGTCGCCAAGCTAGGGAGGTACAAAAGCCGTGAAGTTCATATAGGTTTTGAAAAAAAGAGCAATGCTAATTCAAAGGTGGGTTGATTTAAAATAGAAATATAGAATTCTTTACTTCACGTTTGATAACATATTCTTCGACATTTTCTAACATTTTAAGGTCCTAATACATGCCCAATGACCTATCAGGAGACTCACCTGTTTTATCGATTCAAATTGATTCAAATTTGTCGATTCAAATTGATTGTGTTCAAAATATTATTTCGGTACATATTACATAGATTTCTACAGCTTTTTGTATACATTCTAAAAACTATTATAATCGTTATTCTGAAATATTCTTTTGTTTTATTACAGTAAATATGAACACATCAACTGCTGCTTATCTAAGAGATATGGAATAATTTTTTGGAGCCCAACAGTGCAGACGAAAATGATGGGAATACTTTCAAACGTGTTCGAACATGCATATGAATATCGTTACAACCATCCACTTATACATGACATTTTTATTTTTTCTTAGAGACAGAGTATGCTCAAATATGCATACCTTAGGAATGTTGTAGGAATGTTATCATAATTTACGCGACATATGTGAGGAGGACATTCTTATGGCTTGAAAATTGATGACTGTTACTTGCTTGAATTAGTAGAAACTGAGAAAAATCACTTTAATGTTATTTATCCTACCCTCATACAAGATAGAGCACAAAAAATCGGCCTGCCTAATAAACTTTGCTTTATCTAGTCAGTGTCAAGATATCACTTTTGCGGGAACTTTTGAAATCACATATTTTATCAAAATTTTGCATTGAAACCATCACCATTGTATTGGAAATGCTTGAACTTAGAAAATGAGTGGTCAAATTATAGGTTTTTATCCAGAAACCAAAATGTTATTACTATTTTTCACTTTTACAGCACTTCAGCGTGAAATTTTGAAAACACATTTTTTCCGAATTTTTCACAGAAACCATTATCATTGTATTGGAAATGTTTTAACTAAGAAAATAAGTGGCGTGGTAATATCAAATGTTTTTATCCAGAAACAAAGAAGTTATTGCAATTTTTCAATTTTATCCACAAATGGAATTGCACTTGCAAACGTCATATATGACGTCAAGTTTGCACGCTGTTGCTCTTTCCAACGACTTTTTTCCCTATTTTCTGAACAGGTAGGATAAATATAATATTGGATTACTGCCTGAAAAATTTAAATTTATTAGGCTCGTCTACGAAAAAATATAAGTCTCGGCACAGCCTCGCCTAATATATTTTCTTCCACTCGCCTAATAAATTTAAATTTATCAGACAGTAACCTTATATTCTCTATTTCTTAAACGAAATCAACTGACATATTAAATGTTCAATAAAAATATGTTTAACAGTCTTTTTATGGTGACCATAATGTTATTTTTTTAAAAATAAAATTGTGTCCGAAATTCCCCACTTTTGTCTTTACTCGATTAAAAGTTTTGTATATTTTCGAAAAAAATCAATCATAAAATCAGCAACAGGGAACCAGTATACGCTCCTTATATGCGATAGTTCCCGGCTAAGTTCTAGAATTTCACTTAAAAACATTTTAAAAAATCCCTCTATCCTAAAAAAATTCCCCTCTGTCATAGCATGTGACGGATCCCTGTGTTTGTCACAATGGGGTGTATTTTTTATGCATGCACTTAAAATCTTTAAGCATATTTCCGCCACCGACAATCCTTTTCAGAATGTGTATTCAGGTCACAATATTATAGTTTTCCCAATATATACTATATAAAACTGACATTTTTTAAAGAGTTACCAAACATAGCTAGACACATTTCAGAGAACAAATCCTTACCTCATTTTAAAGAGTTATAATAAAACTGATACAAAATGAAGAGAAAAGTAGGGGTCATGTATCTTCTAAGAGAGATTATCACATTTACTTACTGTAAAATCACATCAAAAGCACACTGCTCTGACCTGGAAGTACTGATCTGTTTTACGGTGTTCAATCTGCACTGTTTGCCAAAACCCATTTATAGGAAGAAATATATTACAAAAATGAATAAGCTCAACTCTGCTGACTGTCTCTATTCCCCCATGCTAATGAATTTCTTTTTTTTTTAAAGATGTCTTTGTTTAAAATGACATAACTGAATTCACCATGCTCACAAATAGCACATAACAAACAGTACGCTTTTTTCAAACTTTTTACGTACTGCCATGAAATGTGCTAAATGCTAGTTTGACTTTTAAAAGACCATGGCAAGTACCAGTTCTTCATGTTGGTCAGTTGGGTTCAACACCATTTCCAACAATCTTATTGCCATATATGAATGCCAGTTACAAATGGTAACAAATGTTCACTCTCCCTGGCAAGCTTAGCAACCTAAGTGGCTTAAAAAAAATTAGTCCATTTTCATAAGCAATTGACAACTCTACATTCATATGGACTGAAGTAGGTTGCAAATGGTTATGGGAGGAATTTCATCGCTAACCGGATCAAACCCGTGACCTTTGGACCGACAGGACAGTACATCAACTACCGAGCTAACTAAACAACAGTACTATAATTATGTGTCTGTGGAAAGATGGTTTGTCGGCAAGTAGGGAGGTTGAATTTTTTACTTACAACTTCAACATCAATGCCTGGCTTCTTTTGTAGATTACTGGTATTTGTCCTTATCACCCATTATGTGTTCTTAAGCCTAGATGTTTTTCTCAAAGTTTTCCCTTGTGAACATAAAAAGAAAACTTACAAGCTTTAAGAATCAGATCGAGAACCCTCGAAATATGCTTGACATGGATGTTGCTGTAAGAAGCTGATGTCTTAACATATGTCCTATTCAGCAGTATTTAAAGATGGGTGCATGAATGCCAAAAGAGCATTTCAAAAGTACTCTGTATTTATAAGAAAGTAAAAGGTTTTAAAAGAACAATGACAGCACTCTCCACTATTCGATGGCAGTTGTCAATATGAATGATTTTCGATTCTAGGACTGAAATATGATTCAAGGATTATTTGACTTGATTCTATGACCTAACTTAAAAACCGTGAATAGATATAAGGAGTTTTCAACCCAGTACCGCCCTTAACTTTTAAAATTAAATTAAATTTTACCGTCACTTTTTTTTACTGAAAAGGGACATAACTTTGCCAAAATTAAAGTAAATTGATGGAACCTTGCTTTACAAGCCTGAAGACATGCGAGAAATGTTAACTCAATGCCCCCCATTAGTTTTGGAGATAGTAATTTGCATGCAAACACAACAATATCTATGCACAAGAAAAAGGGCATAACTTGTCCAAAATTAAGGTTATGGGAATTGATTCTTTGACCTTCCTTTACATCACTGGAGACATGTATGGAAGTTTCAATCCAATATCTGCATTAGTTTCTGAGATAGTAACTTGCATGCAAAACTTTAACCAGCTTTTTCTAACTTTTAACAGTGGGTCATAACCTGGCCAAAGTTCAAGTAAAAGTTATGGAAGTTGATGCCATGTCCTATACAACATGGAAGACATGTGTGAAGTTTCAACCCAGTATCAGCATTCGTTTAAAAAAAAAACTTGCATGCAGACCTTTCCCCCTAAAAAGGGTCTGACTCAAGTAAGAGTTATGAGGCTTGTGTTACGTTTATATGGCCTTATTTTACAGACCCGTAGAAATGTGTGAAGTTTTAACCAAACATCTGCATTAGTTTAGATGTACTAACTTTCATGTAAAACTTAAAACTGCATTTTCTAAGTCCAAAAGGGGCATAATTTTGTCAAAATACACATTAGAGTAATGGGACTTGGTCATTTGCGGTTAGTTAATGACTTTAAAGAGTAAAAATTGGTTTCAAAGAAAATGTCTATAAATGAGACCCATAATTTACATAAGATTCGTTCAAGAGCTATCTAACTAGAGTATTTTGATAGGTCTGATGAGTGGAAAGACTTGTTTGAAGTTTCATTTCAATATCATCTTTGGGTATTGAGATAAAACCTTGATAGCAATTGCAGCCAAAATTTTATCAGTCTACCAACGACGGCATGTTTAAAGTGTTAATGTATTCGGATACGATCACCCGCCTTTCCCAGCTTCAGGAGGTGGGTAGAATTCGGGTGACACAACTACTATCGCCCGGGTTACACGAGTTTTACTCGAGTAATACCCAGGGTGACTCGGGTTAGCTCGAGTATGTATGCCGAACGCGCCCTGTAATAGTCTCAATTGTATTTGTATAGTATCAGTAACATATCTGCATAAAAAAATACCAAGTTTCAGCTTGATTAAATCAGTTTTCAAGGTTTTATGGCATTTTCAGTAACACGTGTCTCTGCGTCAATTTTCCTTCGAAACTTATGTCCCGACATTATTTTTAACCGATTCTTCTAGCCTGAGCTTGTTTTTGCCCTATTTCATATATTTGTACTACGATATGCAAGAAAATAACACACTAACACTTTGAAATATACCAAATGTCCCCTCTGAAAGCTATAAATAGGCAAAATTCAGTGTATAAATGTGCACTTAAAAAAAATATACACCCAAAACAGTGAAAATGTAATTTGTTTGGCTTTTTATCAATTTTTGCAGTAAATCTTCAATGAAATGTTCATTTTTTAACAAAATCTGACCAAACTAGCCCATTTATAGCAATATCTGGACAAATCTAATTTTTTGCACACATTTTCTTAATTGTCAAATTTTGATCATGGGTCATGTTGACTTACATCAAATATATTATGTGATGTTTATTATCATGATTGTATTGAATAGTCGTCGTCCTCACATGACTTATTATACCAGATTTCATCAACAGCATGGGACTACCTTTTTGACTACTTCACATGTACTGGGTAGTCATTCCTGTTTGGTGTAATCAGTCCTGTAATAGTAGGTTATATAATTACGCGCATGCGCACATATGTTAAACGGGAATCCCCGATTCACTCCAATGATTAGATAAACACAAGCTGGCGCGCACTAACGGCGAGCATTAAAACTAGCGCACATTAAATTGAGTGCTGTCCCTTGAATGGAAATCGGAAATAAAACTGGCGAACAGTAGCTTGCGAACGTAACTAAACTGCGACGCAGGAATCTATTTACGGTCCGCACACTAGAATTTGGCCAGTTGCATGGTTTCGTATTGTGGCCCGGGCACTAATTTAAAAAAAAAGACGTACATGTACTTTAAAGGCATTTATATATATTAGATTATTTATCATGTTTAAAGAACTAATAATTCCCGCGAGAGAGTAATTGTATGAAATAAACGAAAATGGCTAAATCGATTTTCCTAGCTCCTTAGGGACTGTAGGGTCTAAAATCTTAACTGAGGTATTGGATGTATGTCGAAACGGAAACGACCATTTATCCATCAATTCAGATACAACTCACATTTGTAAAAGAAGAAAAAACCCTCTCAAGCATAGTTCAAGACTGCTCATATATAACAATCAGGCAAATTAACATATAGCTAGCAGCATGATTGTTTAAAAGTTACACCAGAAGTTAACAATAATAACAATCTGTCACATTTATGAAATTCTGAAAATATCTATCTTAGAATGCTGACGTGAAAGGGACAGTGTCAAAGACAAAATGGGTCTCCTTGGCCCCCTTTGAGCCGCCGTAGCTCAGAACCCAGGAAGTGTGCCCCCTAAAACTGGGTATGTATCGAAAGGCTGTTCAAAGACAGACAAGAGGAGCCCAGGCTTATAGCTGTATCTTGGGTCTGGAACTGACAGCAGGGTCGTGAAAGGGACTGTCGGAGACAAAATGGGCCTCCTTGGCCCCCTTTGAGCCGCCGTAGCTCAGAACCCAGGAAGTGTGCCCCCCTAAAACCGGGTATGTATCGAAAGGCTGTTCAAAGACAGACAAGAGGAGCCCAGGCTTATAGCTGTATCTTGGGTCTGGAACTGACAGCAGGGTCGTGAATGGGACAGTGTCGGAGACAAAATGGGCCTCCTTGGCCCACTTTGAGCCGCCGTAGTTCAGAACCCAGGAAGTGTGCCCCCCTAAAACTGGGTATGTATCGAAAGGCTGTTCAAAGACAGACAAGAGGAGCCCAGGCTTATAGCTGTATCTTGGGTCTGGAACTGACAGCAGGGTCGTGAAAGGGACTGTGTCGGAGACAAAATGGGCCTCCTTGGCCCCCTTTGAGCCGCCGTAGCTCAGAACCCAGGAAGTGTGCCCCCCTAAAACCGAGTATGTATCAAAAGGGTGTTCAAAGACAGACAAGAGGAGCCCAGGCTAGCTTATAGCTGTATCTTGGGTCTGGAACTGACAGCAGGGACGTAAATCGGTTATTTCGTTTGCTTACGGTCTCTAATGAACTCGTGTATACATGTTTCTCTTTTCTGATATCTGTTGCGCCGTAGCTCAAAAGTCTGAAACTTTATATATTTGATACGAACGAGAAACACATATCGTAAGTTTTCGAACTCACAAGATGTGCTTCCATAATTTTAATATCTGGTAAATGTGTATACTCGTATGTGACAGCCCTCATTTACCCACCTTATCCTAGTCTTGGTAATATGTCCCGTAAAAGATTCATTCAGCATCAAAGGTCACTGATTCTGGATACTTTGGGTTTGATAAATGTTGCCAAGGAGGAAATTGTAATGGCAAAATGGATGATATTTTGGTGTGTATACATTTTTACGATCAGGTTTGCAATATAATGAAGGAGCCTCCGTGGCCGATTGTTTCAAGTCGCAGACTTCGAATCACTTGCCTCTCGTCGATGTGAGTTCGAGCTTCGCTCGAGGCTTTTAAATTCTTCATGTGAGGTAGCCATTCATCTGGCTTCCAAAGGTCGTTGGTTCTACCTAGGTTCCGGTTCGTGATGAAATAATGCAGGGAGAGGCACCTTCGGTCTTCTTCTACCAACAACAATCTTGAAGGTCACCATATGACCTATAATTGCGCCGGTGTTACATTTAACCAAAAAAAAAAAAAAATAAATAAATAAATAAAATAAAAAATAAAATAATGGAAATCATTATACTTGACATTCACTATTTAAAGTTCCATCTTCAGGTAGATCTATGGTACAAAGTCAATATTGTCTATTGATTACATGCCTTAAGTTTGTTTATAAAGCTTTACTGTTGACTAAAGGTCCACTCCTACGAGGGTAGAAATGCTTGTCCTACTTGTCCCCTCAACTCCGGAGAGCGGCTAGTATCGAATGAAAGTGATAAGTTAAAGCCTAATGACTTCCAGCAATGCTACTTTATATTGGTCCAGTTCTTTTCGAAGAATCTCTGTCCATTCGTTTCTTCAATTATTTCAGGTTTCTTTTTGTATCAATATATTGATACATTTTCTCTTTGCGTCTTGTTTTGAAATAATGCAAGCTATTTGCCTACATGCATTGTATTTGATTTGTTCATCACCCTGCTAATGATGTGTTGAAGTGGATATATACTATCAAGCTTTCTCTCTGGGCGCTATTAGCTGGTAAGAATAATAGTTTATCACACATGTATTAACAGGCCCTTAATAAAGAGACATTCTTGAAATAACGAATGGTTGTTAACCCTGATCTAATAATACAGGATCACGGAATGTTAACAAAGAGATACATGTATAAACAGAGTTCCCTGTTAGGGGATACAATGCCCACCTGCAATATACGTGAAAATATTGAAATCATGAAATATTGGTGCCAGAGTTATGGCCCTTAAGTCAGATGATGTGGGTGACGATGAGGAATAACTATTTTAAGTTTGAATCAAATCCATCAAGTAATTACAGAGATAAGTAGAAAAAAAGAGAAAGTGTAAGAAAACTTGTACCAAGGTGGGGACGCGGAAAGACGCCGACGCCGACACCGGGTCGAGTATCATATATTTATTTTAATGTAAAATGGGAGCAAAAATAATACGGGGGTCTCTTAGTTTTCACTGTATTGTCTTAAATCCCACCCCTCCCCACCATCTTTCATGCGAAGATTTTGTGCATCAAAATTTCAGAAAGAACTGTTTGTATTTTAAGGAAAAATATGTTAATCACAACAAAAGTTTACAACAATATAAATTTCATTTTAAGCGTATTCTAATTTTGTAAGCCATTTTCCGACTTCTTTCCAACTTTTATTGTCACACTTGTACATCTGAATGCATGTTACACGTCTTATTAAACATCTTGCTGCTCGTTCTCTCCTCCATAGAGTTTTTAGGTTTCTGAAAATGTTCCTGAAATGTTTTTGATTAAAATAAGATTATTAAATTCCTTGAATTGCCTGTTTGTAGGATTAATTTTCAGATTGTTGCGTTATTTAATAAAATTTCGTATAATGGTTTAATTCCATTTCAACTCTTTCCCGGAATTTGGTGATGTTAGTTCGAGCCCGACTACCTACATCTCTCCATTAACTGGGAAAGTTGACAATTGTCTTACGGAGAGTGCCTGCTGGTTAGAAACTGTAAAGGCAGGTTGTGTAAGCATACCGCCGTGACATAACTGGAAGGTTGGTGAGAAACGACCTAACACCAACACAATGGTTTTCAAATACATAAGTGCAGTAAGTTATAACTTTATTTCATGTCCGTACATTTTTAACGTATGATTGTCTGGATATCAGACTGGAGAAGAGTTGCGGCTGAATCAGGTTGTTCTACTATTACATAAAGGCTAGTGTCTTAGATTGAAACAGGATCGTATTTCATGTACAATATCATTAATAAAGACGAGAAATATCAGAGGGCCTAAGAAAGTAAGAATTAGCCAGCAATAACAAATGTTTTGGGATTTTACGCCCTTTTTCGTCAACATTTTATTTTACAAGAACTACACTTTTTTCCATAGCACCTTGCAACTGTCCCAATGAAAAAAAATAATCACGGATAGTATGGTGACTGATTTCTGCCATTTTACGTTTTAGCCCCAAATACCCCGCAGAGCTAAAACGCGAGAATTAACAAGTTAAAATGACGGGGCGCGTGGCGAAGCTCGCTATTTAGCGGGGGCGCGGGGCGAAAACACGAAAATTGTCGGGTTCGCGGTGCGAAAACTCGATCGGTAATTATCGGGTTTTCGTCCCGCGCCCTCGCCATTTTAGTTACTAAATCTCGATTTTTCGCCCCGAAACCCAGGCAATTAGCGAGTTTTCGCCTAGCACCCCGCCATTGTAATGCTTAAATTTATCATTTTCGTCCCGCGACCTCGCTAATTAGCTACCCAACCGTTTTTCTTATCTAATAGTTTCAACTTTTCGCAGCGCGACTTTTGGCATTTTCGTTTTGTATTTCTCAAATCCGAAAGACGTCACTTTACTCATTCAAGATATACAATGCAATGAGAAAATTAAGCATGGCTATAACTAGAGGACAACAACAGGGCCATGGTGGTCCTATATCGTTTACCTGAATCATGTTATTCAACTAATCAAAACATAAAAGGTCACGATAAAGGTCAGCCTGGGGTATGTTCTAAAATTATTTTGAAGAATGTTGAGCACATGTGTTTGACTGTGGGCTTTGGCCTTATGGTCATCTACGAAGTTTTATGGTCCTAGAACGAAGCGATGCAGAGTTATCAATCTTTTTATTACTAAAGGTCATGGTGACCTTTATTATGCCATTTGCCCTCGGGGCCAGCATTCCTACTAAGTTTGAGGGTCATGGTCATAAGCATTGCAGAGTTATTTAAGCTTTTCTGGTACTAAAGCGCACAGTGGCCTTGACCTTTGACTTAAAGGTCATCTACTCTTCAGGTCAAACCTCTCTATTAGTTTATGAGTCCTAGGCCCAAGCACTGCCGATCTATAAGAGCTTTTTGTTCTATGTAAATAAGTGCCTCTAGGTGGAGCCTCTTTTCACCCTAGGGGCATAATTGGAACAATTTGTCTGGGGACCACTAGGCAAAGCTACATACCACATATCAAAGGCCTAGGCCTTGAACTTTCAGACAAGAATATTTTAAAAGTTTTTTTTTCTATAAAAAAAGATTATGTAAAATTTGGGATGACCCGGGCGAGGCCACTTTTTACCCCAGGGGAATAATTTGTACAATCTTGAAAGAGGACCACCAGACAATGCAACATACTAAATATAAAAAAACAAGGCATTGCAGTTTCAGGCAAGAAGAGTTTATGTATAACTTGGGACTCCCCGGGCGGGGCATACATTGAACTCAGCAATGTTTTACATCAAATATCAAAGGCCTAGGCCTTGTGGTTTCAAACAAGAATATTTTAAAACATTTCAGTTAAAAAATCTATTTTAGCTCCTGTGACCTAGTTGTGCAATGGACCGGAACCATTTTGAACAACTTTGAAAAAGACCCACCCAAGGATCATTCCTGTGAAGTTTGGTCAAAGTCAAATCGGCAGTTTAGGTGTCGTTTTAAGAAATTATGGACAGACTAACGGTCGGACTGATGACGGACGACGGACATTGACCGATCTCAATAACTCACCATGAGTACTTCGTGCTCACATGAATTAAAAAGTAACTATCCCTAAGGAACATGATGTGTACACTTAATTGTTACTTCTGCACATACTGATCACAAAGCGGCACGTCTTCAGAAAATTATTTATAAGAAAGTATTTTTTCTATAATTCTGCACATATGTTTTACATAAAAGCCGTGTAACACGAGATCGCGGGGAGAAGAGGCGAAATTTAAGCATTACAGTGGCGGGGGCGCGGGGCGAAAACTCGCTAATTGTCGGGGGTGCGGGGTGAAAGTCGAGATTTAGTATTTAAATTGGCGAGGGTGCAGACCGAAACCACGATAACTAGCACTATTCAAATGTCGACTTTTCGCCCTGCGACCCCGCTAATTATCGTGTTTTGGCTCGACGTCCCCGCTAAATAGCGATTTTTCGCCCCGCGTACCCGCCATTTTAATTAGTTAATTCTCGTGTCATGTAAATACAATCAGTCAATTACATAATGTAAAATAAACATTTATACAGCAAGCATACATTTTACTCAAACACATCATACACAATATATATCTTTTCCTACATTATTTGCTTTTATGTTTCATTATCAATAACCATAAGGAAAGGAGTTGAAATTTTTAGAAATTACCCTCTTGTCGAAAAAAATTCTATAATCTTTGGTTTCAGTCTTTGTAATAATGTTACATGTATCTGTATTTCTGGGTATCTTATTTTCATTTACCACCTTAAGGCAAGTGTTTTGCTTCTGTCCCGTAACCATTTCTTTTAATGTATCAAAATTGATATCTAGGGAATTTTTGAAATTTAATGTAATCCCCCTGACTTTACAAATGGAAGACTGGCCCTTTTTTTTGGTCTCGCTAGACAAAATGCGTAGTTCTTGGGTCCTCCGGTCACAAATTTAGTTATTTGATTGTTTGGGACTTCATCCGTCAAATCCCCAAGGAAGTCACCTAAAGGAGGATCCCACTCACCCTGGGCAGAGGTGAACACAACAGAATCGGTATCACAATTAAGAACCCTGTCACCTAATGGCTGCAAATAACTGTATAGTTTTAATCGGGCTTGAGCAGTTGTGTAAGCGGCCACAACTACACTGGTCCTACAGGAAGCTTCTATAAAATCGTTATTATATGCCCAGTCTAGTTGGACTGCTTCTTCGTTTATGAAACGTACGTTTTTAACTTCTTGCTTATCAGAGTTCATCATATCTATGAACTGAACCGGGTCGTCAATAAAGCTTGTTTGTGTCAAGTTTGAACGTTGGCCAAATTTCCCCCAGAACGAGTTCAGCATTATTTTGGCTAACAGTCTTAGACCAGGATTTTCTTCAATCTTATCGTACTCTAGCAAAATACCTCCCCTCTCAAAATACTCTTGAATATACATTTGCTTGTCTGTTCCTGTTTTACATCAGTCTGGCCAACCGCTGGCTTCTTGTTTCACCTTTAGAAACGTATTCACATATTCTGTAAAAAGCCCACCCGTTTTGGTGCTGTGATCATATTGGGCCATTTCATCAAAATGCCAAACTTCGTAAACTTTAAGTAATCTATAGCCCTGGGATAACGCCATTTTCACTTCATCTGTGACCCAAGTGCCTGTTATGGCTCTATCATTCTCACTGTGTTGGCACACGTCATTGTCATATGTTTCACTGCAAGTACGACATAGACTGAACATAAGTTTTCCGTTGCACTTTGTTGGTAAAACGGGGATATACAGTTTCTTTGGTGGTAGAACCTTACATTTTATTAAACCTTCATAATTGTTTATATCCGCAGTATTTTCAGTGATAATATGTGTATGACCAAGGGGAACTTTTCCTGTCTTATTAATGTAGGGGTATAGGGATGTGACATCGAAGTATCGAATATGCTTGTCTTCTGTGGACTCTGCATACATTTTGAATGCTTCAGTGCGTCCACCATGGAAAGCATCTCTCGGTTCTAAGGGTAGAGCTATTTCCAAAGAATCAATATACTCTTTCATTGTAGGATTTGATTCCAGCTTCTTCTTGAAATCACATTCCCAGATACATTCGTAGTGATAACCTTCTGATTCAAGATATAACTGTTTTTTCAAGGGTATTCATGTATAATTCAGACATGGATAACCCATTCACAGGATTGATCGTGCTTTTGGAAAAGCATTTCGGACATCCATGCCAGAAATCACCCTGAAACTCTAGAACAACTTTCCGACCGTCTTCTGTCTCATAGTACCCGTCAACTTTGTATGGCCCTATCTGTTTCTCCCCCTTATTCCGACCATGTTGAATATAAATGTTTCTTTCAAACGCAAGGTAGGATAACCATTGATAAGCCAATACAGACTGTTTGGCCTCAGGTCGGTAACCGTGAGATGGGATGATGCCGATAGTTTCATGGTCGAGGAAAAGCGTCCTGAACACTAGGATGCAAGCCGAAGCTATTGTGATACATTTTTCAAAAGGATCTATCCCATCATTATCTCGGGTTTTGGTGAGGTCTTTGAAAAGTATCCTAAACTTAAGACAACACTTCCGAAGCACATCGACATCAGATCGACAGTAACGCAACAGTTCTGTCTGTAGCACAAAAGGCTTTTGAAAGTTTGCGTTATACCACTGAATAAAAGTCTTGCGTACATCGTGTTTCATACTATCAGGGCTATAATACTTCATGCTGGGTAAATGGTTGAGTTCCGCCGATTGATTTTCTAATGTGTTGTATAAATGAGGAAAATGGCCTTTAGCAATTTCTGTTTCTCCAAACGCTTTAGGCATATCAGCAAGGGCCATGGGAATGAAATTTAGAGAGTCGATGAATCTGATTTTGAAAAGAGGTACTACAATGGACATGTATTTCGATCCTGTTGTGATCACCTCGGGCAGAATAGCGTTGTTATACAAGAATTTCATGATCGGGTAACTATCATTACCCTTGAAATTATGACAAAGAACCGTCGCACCCTTATTTTCATCCGTAAATAACCATTTACAAAATGACTCTAATGTGTCTGAACCTAAGAACACCCTTTCATTGGGACCACAACTTGAACATGTAGAAGAGGCTGTGACTTCCTTTTGCATGCAACCACTACAAACCTTGTGTGCTACACATAAATTCGGTCTATGCTCCGTTGATCCACACCAGGATTTTTTACAATTCACACACAAGCTTTTCACACCAGGAAGATAACCAGCGGTACATTCAAGACGTTTGTCCTGAGTACATTCAAAGTCAAAGAAAATGTATTTTGTTTCTTTTTCATGTTTTGTTCTATTTTCATTTGTGTTATCTTCTTCTTCAATTGGTTGCATGAAACATAAATGATTGCCATTGACATAGTCCTTGCAAGTACTACAGTAGTATTCACCACAAACATGTGCTTTCTTGTGATGTGAACAATTTATAATTGATTACAGTCTTTACATCTGTAATACAATTTACACGTAGATTTTCCATTTTCTGTCTTGTTCTTGTGTAGAGCGAAACAGGTCTGGTTAATAAATTTACACTTGCAGGATTCGCAGTATTGCCAGTCTTCAGATTCATCCGTGTGAAGCTTACGGCAAAAATGACAGGGGTTATTACAGGCATGGCGTTCCTTGGTCTGGTAGCCTTTTTTGCATTTGTTGCAAAAATAACTTCTGTTCAGAAATCCTGTCATTGAGGTTATAACGTCGTAATGATCATTGTGGTTGTAAATGTATATCGGTACACCTCCCTCTTGGCCTTGATAGATGATGGCATTGAAATGAGCTTTTGACACTACATGGATCTGGTAGTTTAGCAGGCATGACTGGAACTTTTTTATTTCATCTACACCACATTTTCTCAGTGGTGCATCGGCTTTTCTATGAAGGGCAACGGCTAACTCTCGCTGTATCTGACGACCTTGGCGTATGCTGTTCCACTGAGGATGGTCGTCAACACGAGCTATAGCTGTGACTAGAGCTCTTGCACAACAAAGGTCATCTGAATTTTTTATTTGAATAATGTTTTTCTTGTTTTCCAACATTTGTGAAATGTCGACTAATGGTTTCATTCTGTATCCTGATCCTCTCACATCAACAACATGTACCAGTTCTATGCCAAACGTTTCGTCCACGACAAACTTCATATGACTGTAACACTCTTTCTAATTCAGTCAAAATCCTTTCCACTGTCAAAGAAGATCTCGGCATGAATCGCAAAACAATTGGATAGTCCAATTCCGGATTGTCCAAAGTAAGTCGAACTAGATCGGTGGCTGGAATGTTTTCTGTAATTCTTGTCACAATAGATTGGAATATTACCTTTAGTGTTTTAAGTATGTTTGGTAGATCTCTCACTTCCAAATCTTTTATTTTAACATTGTAGTAGGATGCCGTTGTGTTGAACTTTTCTATTCTCCTTTCATTTAATAATATTTTCTCTATACTATAAAACTCCGTTGCTTTATCCTTTGGAGTCAGCTTTTGTCGTTTATGACCAATACTTGCATCCTCTTCATCAGTTTGAACCCTCTTGGCTCCACTGCCGCTTTGGTTGCCATGTTGTAAAAAGTGATCATCCTGGGCGTCTTTCCTCGTAAATACACGAAGGCACTCTGGACAGTGATGCGTATTCTCATCACTATGTTTTTTCATATGTCTGTCCAAGTTGTCTTTTCGGGTAAAGGTCTTCTTACAGCTCAGACACATAAATTTTTGCCAATGATTTTCCGTCCTCCTATGCTGCATAAGCGCACTTAGTCTCGGAAAACTGGCCTCGCACTGTTCACACGAGTATTTCGACATTTTTACTGTTTAACGTCTGAAAATATAATGGGGAAAATGTTTAGTTCTCTCACTTTTATAGGAATCAGAGTGTAATATAATTGGTTAATTCTGATTTTAGACGCCTTTGTACACATATAAATACATACGTTTTTGAAATTAAACTCATATGTTCACTAGCCAACGGAGAGTCAACATGGAAAGCATAGCTTGTTCAGAGTGTAGTCAACCATTTTGTAGTAGGTACAATATGTTAAGACACAAAAGGAATAAGCATCCGGATATATCTCAAAATCAAATTCAGACAGAAAAACACGAACAGGGAGCGCCAAACGGAGCGCCGGGAACGCATTTGGGAGCGCCGCAGGGAGCGCCACAGGGAGCGCCACAGGGAGCTCCGGGAGTGCATTTGGGAGCGCCGCAGGGAGCGCCGCAGGGAGCGCCACAGGGAGCTCCGGGAGCGCATTTGGGAGCGCCGCAGGGAGCGCCGCAGGGAGCTCCGGGAGCGCATTTTGGAGCGCCACAGGGAGCTCCGGGAGCTCCGCAAGGAGCGCCTCAGGAAATTAAACAGGGAGCGCCACAGGATATTGAGCCAACTATTCTCCAGCATCCCTTTACCATGATGATTTCAGGTCCCACAGCAGGTATATATTTTGTGTTCAGTGTTTGCTGAATTTTATAAACATTTATTTACGTTCCCAGACAGTTTACCAGTGAGAATATAACCTAAAATATGTTTCCTTTTTCCTATAATTTTGCTAATACTAACCTTTTTTTCTCTAACATTTATAATGTTTAAACGTATTTCTTTCAGCATGTGGAATAACAACATTTGTAAAAGAATTACTCCAAAATCATATCTACAGAATTAACCCTGGTGTTCAGAGAATAATATGGCTTTACAAGAGATGGCAACCAATGTATTGGGAAATACAAAGCACAGTTTACCCAGAGGTGGAATTCTACCAAGGCATTCCTTCCGACATAAACGAAGACGAATATTTTGACACAAAGTTAAATAACTTGCTAATTCTGGACGATATGATGACAGAAGCTGGAAAGGACAAAAGAATCACGGAATTGTTCACAGAAGGGTCTCATCATAGATCTTTGTCGGTGATTTCCATTAATCAAAACCTATACGCTAGTAAGGATCCGACACAGAGAAGAAACTGTCATTACCTGGTAATGTTCAATAACCCGGTAGACAAACAATCTATGATCACATTAGCGAGACAGATGTACCCTGGTAAAACTGAATACTTTTAAAGAAGTTTGAGAAAGCAACTAAACAGCCATATGGTTGTCTATTCGTGGATCTAAAACCATTTACACCGGAATAGGCCAGACTGAAATATAATTTAATGCGGAGAGGCAGACAATCTACGAACAACGAAAGCCTAACAGAACTGACCAATCAAATGGTAGAACCAGACCAAAATTGTATAAAAGGCGAGCAACGATCAGATTTAAACCATTTGTCAGTCGGAATTCAAACTGTGGACATCTCAGAGAATAATTGTGAAATGATGGCCGAAAATACAAATGCTTGCGACGATTGTGGACTTTTGTTTGACTCTTCACACGACGTACAGAGACATGTTAAACGAGGGTGGTGTGCAGAAAATAACGATACTACACAACCAAAGAAAAGAAAAAAGAGGACAGCAGTGATGACGAAATGGAAGATAACGTTGAAGAAAATCAGGCATATCTTTCCCTCTGGAAAAAATCTATAGAATGTAACGGCGATAAATACAATAAATTATATAATCAGTTTATACAGGATGGAGAAGACAAGGAGTCTGCACAGGAAATGACAGAAGATCGTATTCAGCCGTATAATGAACGCATATTCTTCACAAAATACGACTATTTGTTGGATTCGTATATTCTGCCACTTCAAAACAGTACACTGCATCAAAAGATTTTACAAGACATACATTCATTGACGCAGAAGAATTTAAGAACTCAATAACCAATTAAGCGTGTACTACGAAAGTACAAGTCTGACTTTAAGGAACTGTTTGAGACAGAATTGTCGGACGAGGAAAGTGATGAAGAAAGCGAGGAGGACGAGTCTGATACTGAATGA
The DNA here is from genome assembly GCF_021730395.1 of Mercenaria mercenaria. Taxonomy (NCBI): domain Eukaryota; kingdom Metazoa; phylum Mollusca; class Bivalvia; order Venerida; family Veneridae; genus Mercenaria; species Mercenaria mercenaria. The sequence goes on along the minus strand of NW_026461519.1, from coordinate 19,689 downwards.
AATACTTAATGTATAATCAATTATTTCATTTACATTGTGGATTTCGGAGAGTGCAGACATGACTCAATGGGAAAACTATTTTAAAAGGATTTATTTTGATCCGTCGCATCCTGCGAGTTTCAGTGGACCACAAAAATTGTACAAAGTGGTGAAAGAGGAAGGCAAATTTAACATTGGTATGCACAGGATAAGAAAGTTTCTTCATGACCAAGAGTCCTATGAGTTCTGCATAAACCTGTGAGAAGACGGTTTCAAAGAAAGCATGTAGTCAGTAGCGGAAAAGACGACCTTTGGATGGCAGACTTAATCGATATGGTCAAGTTTGAGAAATGGAACAAAGGATACAAATACATATTGTTAGTTATCGATACATTCAGCAAGTACGTTTGGCTGAAACCTCTCAAACAGAAAACTGGAAATGATGTGACAGAGGCGTTTAAAGACATATTCACACATTCAGGCCGTATGCCAAAGAGATTGATAACTGACAAAGGTATATGCCTTGAAGATCTTATAAAATTTCCTTTAAGTTCTCTGGAACCTTTTCTAAGCCTTGTAAAATTACTTGTGGTGTTCCGCAAGGGTCAATACTAGGACCTCTTTTGTTTTTAATTTATGTGAATGATATGTCTGCAGTGGTTAAAAATAAACTGTTACTCTATGCTGATGATTCTGCTATAATGGTCTCTGGTAAAACTAAGTCATCTATTGAAAATGATCTAGCTAAAGATCTTGAAATGGTTAGTCAATGGTTAATTGATAATAAATTGTCTCTACATCTGGGTAAAACTGAATCTATTATATTTGGTTCCAAGCCTAAACTTAGGACTAATAGGGACCTTAATATAAAGTGTAATGGTCAAATTATTAATCCTACCTCAGCTGTCAAATACCTGGGTGCAACCTTAGATCAGAGTTTAACTGGTGAATCTATGGCTAGTTCCATTATTAAGAAAGCTAATGCCAGGTTAAAATTTCTTTATAGAAAGAAGGCCTATCTTAATGAACATACTAAAAGACTTTTGGTTTTATCCCTTATTCAATGCCATTTTGACTATGCTTGTTCATTTTGGTATCCTGGTTTAACAAAATTTTGGAAGGACAAACTACAGGTTACACAAAATAAATTGATCCGATTTGTATTGAACTTGGAACACAGATGTCATATTGAACAACATCATTTTATTTCCCTAGACTGGTTACCCGTTTCCAGAAGAGTTGAACAAATTACTCTTTGTCATGTTTTTAAAATAAAAAATGGTCAATCCCCTGATTACATGGGTCATCATATCGTTACACAGGATTCTGTTCACATATACCAAACTAGATCTAGCCAAAATGGGTCATTTGTGCCACCGAAAGTTAAAGGTTTTGGCCTAAAGTCATTTTCCTACTTGGGCTGCAAGTTATGGAACATGCTGCCTCCCCACATAAGACAATTGCCCAACATATCTAGTTTTAAAAGGGCGGTAAAGGACCACTTTCTTAACGATAAGCTTCATTGCTGAACTTATGTGTTCTTTCTGTTATCTAGTCCCTGGTTGTAATGCATTTTTTTAAGAAATTATATTTTTACAATGTACTGTGATATTGATGTGATATTGGTGTCTATTTATTCATATGTCTTTCATTTAATTAAGAATCATAATTTGAGCAATTATAATTACATATGCGTAACATATACGTTATTTTATAATAATGAACTCGGTAATTTTTTTATATATATTCATGTTAATGTTTCATGCCTCTCTATGTCAGACCATTGGTACCAAGGACCACAATGGAAATAAGAGATTTTTTTTCTCTTTCTTGTGTCATCCTTGATATTGATGTGACTGACATAGTTCATAACACATTACTTCATATGACAACTTTTATATGTGATTATAAATTTTATTATATGCATGTATTGTAACTATGTTATGTTTGCTCAATTATCGAAATAAATCTATCTCTAAGTTACAAAAATACATTATTTACAATCAGAAGTAAAATCATCTTGTTTTTTTTTCAAATGTATACATCTATTCTCAAGACAAGACTACAATTATCAATTGTACAATTTTAGGTCAGGAGTTCAGAGCCAAATCAGTACAAGATCTGATGAAAAAGTACAATGTCTTATACTCACCAACACAGAACGAGACTAAGGCGAACACGAGTGAACGTGCAGTATTTAGCATAAAATCAAAAATAATGCGCTACCTAGCATACAAGGATAACTACACATATCTACCTAGTTTATCAGAATGTTCAAAGTCATACAATACCACATACCATAGAACAATTGGAACAACACCGGCCAGTGTAAAAGACGCTAACCAGGAAGAAGTGAGATTAGCCACATATTTTGCACAAAATCTGAGGAAAGGCAAAATTAGCGCGAAACTAAAACCGTTTAAATTTAAAATTGGTGACTATGTAAGGATTACATATTTGAGAAATGCGTTTACCCGCGCATATGATCAAACGTACAGTGGAGAAGTGTTCCGAGTTTCAAAACGTTATCACAGAGGAGTTTTGGCTGTGTACAGGCTGAATGATTTGCAAGAAGAAGAAATTAAAGGAACATTTTATGAGAGTGAAATGCAGAAAGTGAACTATGATCCAGATCAAAGCTTTAAAGTTGACAGAATTATAAAGACAAGAGGAAAAGGACAGAATAAGCAATATCTAGTACAATGGAAATATTACCCGAAGAAGTTCAATAGCTGGGTGAAAGCTAATGACCTACAGTGATTTTAACATATATATATATATATTGTATACACAGATTTTAATTTCCTAACAGAAGAAGCTCTTTTGTATAACCTTTGTATTGTTTTGAATATCCTGTAAATATATGGTAAATAAATTTACATAAACTATATCCAATCTTGTTATTTTGAAAGTTAAAACCATGAAAGGACACTGGCGCGTGCCATCTGTCAAATATGAAAGATAGAATAACACTTTTAAACCTCTTAACCCCCGTTTACAAAATATCCTACAAACTACCAGCCTATTCAGTTTATCGTATTGTCGGGTGAATAAGGTCAATTACCCGTAGCAAAACATTAAACCTGGCTCGATAATAAAGAATGTTTAACCATAAAAATATTTATATGAAAAGAAAGATTATTGTCAGTGTAATATTTTACCTTTATGTCGCTGCGGTTTATCTGAACCTTTCTCTTCGCCGTCTCTTTGAAATATGACATACCATTTATACGTAAAAAGTATTATATGTCTTTATCAAAACAAGATTTGACTGGTTAATCTTAATCAAAACATTTCTTGATTGGTTACCTACATATGCAGTTTTCCGCTTCAACTTGATTGAATTTACTTTGTAACTGTGTCAAATAAATAAATGACAAATACACCAATTTAGAATTAGGTAAATGCAAAAGTCAACATATATCTTGTTAAAATGGGATCTCATAGTTACGTTAAAGAAAAATTAATTTGTCAAATCTCTTTTATTTACAGTTTTATCAAGAGTTTATTATGTATAAATCAAATTGGCGAATGCGTACTAACGTTTGTTACCGATATGATGAGTTATGAACCGTGGACTGTTACTATATTTAAATAGGAAAGTCTAATATTTGATACTATTATTAACTTGACACGATTTCTATATTTGCACTACGGAAAGTACAATATTTATTACATACAAAGAAATAAAATCAGGAAACTGTAAAGATCGTTCTTTTTTCATAAATCATCTATTCACCATATAAACGAAAGGTAGAAAACTAGCGCATAATACAGAGGCATGCATGTTAAACGGATGTTTTGTTAACTTATGTCGATATCAATTAAAACCTGAATGCCACCGCAAATAATGACAAAAGACCCAACCATTGTCCAATTACAATGTCCAATTACAATCTCTACTGACTTATAAATACATATTTCTAAAACAAGAATAGATGTGGGAAATTCCCACACCTTAATATAAACTCGCATTGCACAACAATAATAAGCGGGCGGATCTCGATACGCTTGAATGATTCCCATTTTTCCCTCAAAAATGTGGTCCAGACTCCCCTTCACTGACTACTTACAGCCTACCATTTCGAAACAGACCCTGGCTTTAAAGAGACTCGTTCATACATTTTAAGGGAACATTTTTTAAATGTGGTGTTATGAAATTCCCAGTGATACAAACTTGTTGACATAACAATTTTGCAAGATATTCTAGTAAACTTCCAAAAATAATGTGTAGAAGGGAGCAAACCGTTGTAACGCTTTTGAAATAACGCAGAAAGTCAACATTCTTCTTGCTTTTTTCCAATTTCTTACAGTTATTTTCACCCATTTTATCATTTTTCACTGTCATACGTTCAGATCCGTTCTACATGTATGTCAAAGTTTGTGGAAAGGAACCTGTTGAAACATTTCACACAAACTGGGCGAGTAGCTTTAAGGTTTCTGATATTGAGCAACGACAAGTCAAATGGGTTCGTGGTATAATAATTTCTCCGACTGAATCATTTTGAAGTATCAAAATTGTTTTTAAACACCCTTTTCAATAACGTTCCGGCGATCTTCCCTGATTCTAAGCTTTAAAATCAATGGAATAAAAAAAAGTCCCAATAGTAACATTATCACGCATGTACTGCAAGATAGTAGTCCACTTTGCTAAGAAGTACCAATTCAATACTGCTACGATGAATCAAATGTGATGACATGTGATACATTGTATCTGACTGAACACTTTAAGTTCCAAACAGCCATTTACTTGTAATCATGTATTTTTCTCTGTTTTTAAAACATACATTTGACACACACATATAGCTTTTAATTTCTTGTTTGTTTGGTTTCTTTTGTTTTGTTTTGTTTTGTTTTGTCTTGTTTTGTTTTGTTTTGTTCGTTCGTTCGTTCGTTCTTTCGTTCGTTCGTTTTGGCGGAGTGGGCACTTTTTATTATTTTTTTTCAAATTAATTAATTTTGTAATAATACGTTATTAGGCATATTTATATCAAACCTTATTATTACCTTAGACCAAGTGTTCAAAATTACGTTGACCTCAACTCAGTAAAGTTTATTTACTATGCATCATCCTTAAGATCAAGTTTATTGCAATACTTGACTTCATACATTCTCAATGTATTAATGATCACTCAGAAACATTTTTTAGAACATGTGTCTTATATACATTATGTCTTTTATCCACCCTCCGTCTATTTTCTTATTGTTAAAACTGCCCGCATTACATGACTTCTTGTTGACAAATATTTATATGTATACATGTATCACATAAAACTGTATAGTTTACGTGAATAAAATTATATGTCTGTCTGTCTGTCTGATTTTAAGCTACGATTGGTGAAAGGGAGAATAATATTATAACAAATATTTGTCAGTTACTAATTACACATTTTCCTACATGTACCTGGAACAACTGATACGTATTAGACCTTCCTGCATGTACTAACGGTCCCAAGATACGGCCTTCATTTTCGGAATCTCAGCCTGAACATAAAATTATAATTGTGTGACCCTATTTATTAAGCCAAAAAATGGCATTTTGTTAATAACATTTAGTCGTACCTGTTACTTACGCCCCATTTTTGGTCAGTTTTTGAAATATCAACTGAAGAAAAATGCCATGTTTGGCATATGGAACATTTTAAGATTGCATATTATATAATTTTGAATACAACAATAATTATTATATAGCATACAGACAGCACATACGACCTTTCGTTATTGACGACTGTAAAAAGGCGTATACTGACAATTTCTCAAATATTATCAACCGGCCCTGTAAGTATATAAAAGCTTTCGCTTTGCGTTAACAGTATAGAAATCATCAGCGTCAGTGAGAAATCTGAAATCTTAAAAAAAAAAAAAAAATCTTTTCTTCTTCTTCTTCTTCTTCTTCTTTCAGTGTTCTCGAAAGTACGACTTTTTTATGTCTGGAGCTTCGATATATAAACTGTTGCTTTTAAGTAGCTGCTTTTTTCTTTATCGTTCCGTTCTTTCTCGGACGCATATGTATACTATGCCTAAATGTAGATGAAAGAACCTATAGTCTCTCCTATTAGTCAGTGGCCGCCTTCCAGGACCGAGGTTCTAAACTTAAACATTTGCGGCGATAGCCTCAACTGTAAGAGCGGACGCAGTGGTCCAGTAACACAGTGTTTGACTACGAAACCTGGGGTCGTGAGTACAAGCCCTGCTTCTTCAACTGAAAATAACCAGAGTCCTGTGTCACGGTGATTTACAATACTGCTTGACTATATATATTAAAACATCTAAAATGCTCGTCACTTTTTGTGTTGGATATCTTACTGTCTGGCAGTTATTTTGTTATAGAAATCAAGGGGGAGTAATTAACGTTTGCTGAATTTTTTAATGTTTGCTGGAGAAATTAATGTTCGCTGTTAACGTTCGCTCGCTTAATGTTTGCCAGCTTGTTTTCAGTCAACGATTAATATCCACTTTCGCTTCTAAAAAGGTAGGCTAATTATAGTAGTACTTTGTATTTCAGATACGTTTATACTATAACTATTACAGTAGAAATGACATTTTTTCAGATAACGTTTATAGCATTATATTAGAGTCACTTGCATTTAAGGTGTGGCACAATAGATTTCAGTATTTCAGGTGGTATTACTCAGTTGGAATCGCGCTACTTCCACGTATCCTTGTGGTGTGGCATTTATATAGTAAGAAAAAAGAACTATATAAATGCCATACCATAAGAATACCTTAGACGCGGCCACCTTGTGTTTTATTACCCTTTTAAATGGAATCAAGATCGAATTTTTGTACACAGGAATAGAGTTATTACCAACAATTAAGAAAATAAACAGAAAATCTGATGTGACTTCTATGAGCTCTACAAAACAATTTCACGCATAAGTATTTAGTATTATGTTGAATTCATGTGTAATGTTACATTCAATAATGTCCTACCAAGATACTTATGAAGAAAAGAGAGATAAAAGAGACAGATACGGAAAACTATTGACAAAATTTTACAGGTAAAGGATGACTCGATCATGACCTATATATAAACTTCCTGTTATTTCTCAGTTCGATTTTTTTTAAAGTTTTTTTTTCTATGTTGTAGCTAACAACTAATAAATCAAAACAGTAGAAATCTGACAGTTAGCTCGCTGTTGTTTTCCGAATTCGAAATACGTTAGAATGCCCATTGTTTAAATCTCCTGGCAATAATTACTGTCATTCACAATGTTGAAATTAGTCAAAAACAGATCCCTAATTTTCACATTATGTTGAGAATGTATCTCATGTGACATGTGTACATATATTTGTAATAAAATTTTAATACCAAATGTATATTAGTATTTACAATATACATAAAATATTCCAACCGTGACATGCACAGATAAAGGTAACAACAAGATTCAAGTGGCGTAGCTTCCTTTAAGCATTGTAGGCAAGTGACTATACTTTTTCTCAAAAAAAAATCTAAAGCGTATGATCAAAAAAGATTAAAAGGCCTGGAAGTGACTTAAGTATGTTTTTTCTTCTTTCAAAACATCTCAGTATACGGAAGGACCACCCTCTCCTGCCAAACCCGCCATTCATCACAGTTTCAGCTCGATGCTTCGAATGCGACATGCCCACTAATGCTACTGAAAAAGAACACTCAGTATGTTGTCACTGTTATTAGACCGCGATTATGCCTACACATTGCACGCCATTTGATCTAATTGACATTTATAAAGTTGAATGGCTGTTGTAATCAAGATTAGGAATTAAATAATGATCAATTTAATTTATTCAAGAAAGACATCCTTTACAAATTTCTATTGTGTTTAGCTTAATCTAATATCATTAAATGTGACAGATTGACAGGCACATTGCTCATGGTCTTTGTATTTCCCTGTAGACTTTTATGTCAGTAGTAACTTTTTGTACAAAATACCTTCAACTTAAGAGTATTGAAATCTCCATGTCATTCAGTCCTCTTACATGTCAGGCACAGTGCCCATAGACAGTGGATTACCACTATTGACTCTGGCCTTAGAAGGTCAGACTGTTAGAACAATACCAGTTTCTTCTCAATATTTTGAGAACGATTTGACATCCTCAAACTTTGCAGGTATATTGCCATGGGGCAGTATATAATTCTTATTGATTTTGAGGTCAAAGGCAAAGGTCATAGTGGCAGTTTACAGAAACTTTTTCCGCTGAGTATTTCGAGAATCACGTGACTTGAAGCTGCGTTAACTTAATTGATAATGTTTCCATGCAATATTTCGTCCACAATTAGTTTCTAGGCGCGATAAATTCACTACGATAAACAGTAAACGCTAAGAATTAATTATTTCTACATAAAGCATCCAGTATAAAAGTGTTAACATTTTTAGCTCTCCTGAGCACAAATTGCTCATGGTGAGGTCACTGGCGCCAGATCAGAAAGAAATGCCTCTGTACATGTTATACCCTACCCCTAGGTATTCTATAAGAACCATGGTCGTGAACGGGAAAATATACTAACCCATTTCAATCGCGTATTTCATATCTAAAACACGCAGTTCAGTAAATGTGTACTATTGATATTAAACAAGTGGTAATTTATCTTCCGTTGTGTACCGGTCACATTTCTTCAATAGTTCTTATCTTAGAAAAACAAGGTGTAGTTTACTGTTTTTTCACAGGTACACAAAAAACTTGCTTGAACTTCCCTGGTGAAGTTCCGTTCTAGATTATAGACACACTCTGATTGGCTGATGTGAAAATGTATGTCAGTCGTCATTTTACTACACGAGTACGCTAAAATGTTTATATGCAGCATAAATGTGCAAAATGAATTAAGTAAACAGAATAGATGTATAACTAAGTATGATTTCAAATTCAAAACCATATACAAGATGAATTTCATTCATCATTTCGAGTCTTATCGTAAAACTGTGAATATATTGCATTCTGTTTTTGTTTGTTTACATTTCGCTTAACATGTGCACACTGTCGTGACCTCTAGACCGGATGTTCATTAGGGAAGTTCACGCAAGTTTTTTCTGTAACGTTGACTAAAGCATAAAATATACGGAGCATCTCTGCAATATGGAATATTGAGACAAGGTGACTGGTGCACGATTGAAGATAAATTATCGCTTGTTTAATATCAGTAGTACACATTTACTGACCTGCGTGTTTTAGGTATGAAATACGCGATTGAAATGGGTTAGTATATTTTCCCGTTCATGACCATGGTTCTTATAGAATTCTTATAGAATACCTAGGGGTAGGGTGTAACACGTACGGAGGCATTTTCTTTCTGATCTGGTGCCAGTGGGTGAGGTATTGTGATCACGCTGTGCCCATCGTCCATGCGTGCGTCAAATCGTCTGTCGTCAACAATTATGTTTAAACGACATCTCCACCAAAACCACTTTTTCCTGTATGTATATAGTAGAAAGTTTAAGAATCTTTTTGTGTGAAACTGCTTGATCCTTGTGTGACCCTCTACCAAGATTGTTAAAATTATTCTGATTCGTCAAAAACATGGCTGCCAGGGGGCGTGGTCACTTTATTCTACATGTATATTGTAGAAACTTAGAAAATACTCTTGAATAAAACTGTTAGCCCGATTTTAAAATAATTTCACACAAATTGTCTTGTGTGACCTTCTACAAATAGTGTTCAATTTTTTCTGATTAGTCAAAAAGCATGGCCGCCAGAGGGCGTGGTTACTTTTGATCAACAATTTCTTTAAACAACATCTCCTCTAAAACCACTAAATGGATTTTGATGAAACTTTACACAAATGATCTCTGGGTAGCCCTTTTTCAATGTTGTTCAAATAGTTCCGGTTCATTGAACATATTGGTCTTTTTGGTTAAAAATAAGATTTCAGCTATCAGACTTTAAAAGTCTTTTTATCTAAACTTTGATATTTGGCATATGATATAAGGGTTTGACTTTCTACTATAATTGTCCAAATTATTGCCCAAAGGTCAAAAATGGCCACGCCCCTGTGTATGACAGGTACTTACTAAAGGCATATATATAAGAACTTTGAAAATCTTTTCTCTGAATCCATAAGTAGTTGTTCAAATTACTGCCCTAGGTTAAAAATGTGTGTGACATGTATATAATATAGGCTAACATAGAAGAAACCTAACTCTGTACTTGTACCATTACATTATACAAACCCACTTGAAGCCTTGTGCACAGGTGAGCGCTTTAAGGCCAATCTTGTTTAAGATACAGCCTGGAAATTTAGGTGGCATGTACAGTTTTGCACACCGATCTTAAAACTGACTTCTTTCAGTTATCATGAATGTGACCTACTGTCACAAATTGACATACGGGCCTTATTTTATCTGTAGTGTAAATACAGGTATTGCATCATCTTTTTGTAAATTTTTGAGTTATTGAGGTAAATGTTAGATTTCACGCATGAAATACCTCTAAGGTTTTTCTGTATTTCATAACTTAAATTTCAATGTAAATTTCATTAAATTCGGTTCAGTAATAAGAAAGTTGATATTTTATAAACTTCAGTAATTTATGTTTTTATCCCCAAAACCACTATAATGGGCCTCAAATTGTCAATTTCAATCCGCGCCAAAGTAGTTAGATTCCCCGGCTATATCGTGAATCCCGTGGAATTACAAATAGTTAAGAGTTTACGCACAGGCCGTGAATCCCATGAAATTTATTATTTGGCGGGACATTACCCTTTAAATAGACTGGACTAGATATGCCTTGCGCACACCACCTTCCGACATTATAGACGAATCTATGTCTGGATTATTTTCTTGCTAGAAATTTATGTTCGATCGAGGTAAGAAATTTATTTGTTAGATTTTTGTATGATTTTTGCATTACGATTTTTATTTGGTAAATTTTTGTTCATTCTACAGAATTCTGTAACATTTACTTTTCGGCATGTGATTTTAGCTAGTTTCGGTATGTTAGGATAATTTATTAATTTTTTCAGACTTTTGTAAATTATTTCGAAAGAGGAGTCTAAACGTTTCGTTTATATAAGATGTAAGATTTATACTGAAAGTTGTAACATGATAATTGTAAAGCACTGTTTCAAAAACTTATGTCAAACATTTTGTTAATTATGGAACGCCATTACTGCATTGTATTGTTATGTATAAATCTATATGGCAAGTCTAGTACCACGTATGTAATATATTATTGTAATTTGTAATTGTGTGCCAGTCTATAGCACATCTAATTAATGTCCGTTGTAGTGTATGGCATTAGATATTATATGGATGCCAACTATGATATAACGTTTGATTTATATTGAATTTTGTTAATTTGTAGTTGTAAATAATAGCTGCAGTTTATCATGTCCGTATCTATAATGTTTCATCATATACTTTTCATATCTTTTTCATACTTTAACTTTAGTCTTTTAAGTAAGTAATCTTTGTAATAATGGAAGTAATAAGTGACGTATTTTAATCATGTGACATTTGAACTTAGTAGCACATATGTTTTGTATAAGTAGCACGTATTATTTATTGGAGCCTACGGAGGTATGGTGTACCCAAAGGAGCAGTTATATGCCCTGACTTATTTGTTTTGCTATGGTGCTTACCATATGTTATATATTTTAGCTTCTTCCGCCAGACGATTTTTCCTGGTGATGTCATACCCCGGAAGTACAATGCCCGAGGGTCACTTATCTTCACTCGCCTGGATGTGATATTCCCAGCGCAGAGCTATCGTCCCATGGTTGTGCCGTAAACCGCAAAGACGCTGATTTTTGTTATCCTCTGAAGTCAGCTCAGGGATGCAATCACCTACCACCATAGGGAGCCAATACGGAATCAACGTATTCACGGTTTAAAGGGACTTGATTTCAAGATACGTTTTGATATTGTTTGTGCTACTTAAAGTTCGCAATTAAATTAAAGAACTGTGACACGTCACTTTAGAATGGAACTGTAAGATCTTTTGTATCCGGAGATACTGAACTTTGATTTTTTTTTCTTTCTTATAATCAGTTTTTTTTCATATCATCTATGCATTGTTAATAATCATCTTATGTAAATAAATTTGTAAATATTGTAAAGGGTGTTGATTTGTTCTGATGGTTACTGTCGCCGGTACGGCCTTTCCTGTCACACCTACTGACCTACCTTCTTAATATTTTAGCATCAGTTTGATATTTGAAACATGTAGCTCATATTACTCAGGTGAGCGATTCATGGTCATAACGACCCTCTTGTTTATATTATAATATACTGCATTTGATAAGGCATTGTGGAAGTCAAAGATGTTTGATTTTAATCAACTTAAATGAACCGAATATTTAACTCACGACGAGTTGTAAATGCATGTCTTTATTCTATAATGCCTGAACTGTTGAAACATCAGCAATGTATGAGTGTATTGTGAATTATTAAACAGGAATTTCGATTACAATGTACGATTTTTACAATGTCACTTCAAATGTTTATTAACTAGTACGACTGTTTTAGAGGTACATATATCTTAAATACTGATAATATTAACGACTATTGGTACTAGGTGAAACATATACTCAGCGTCACTGGAAAGTTACCACCCTAATAGCCCTTATATTTAAAAAATCGCATTAGACTGTGTTAAAAGCATAACACGACTTCATTTTTGACGCAACTGAGACGTCACTGGTGTAAAGATTTGTCAACTTCGATTAACTCCATTTGAGGCACGGGCTGCACGTGCAAAATGACTTTTTTCCAGCAATATCGACATGTACGAAAATTCTATCGCAAATCATTGATCGCACTTGAAAGTTAGTCGACAGACTAAAAGGAATACGTTAAAAACCCAGAATATCCTTGCTAAGAATGCCACGTTTAAGGCACGATCAACGCCATCAAGCCATTGGCATGGTTGACGCCGAACTTTCATGTCGTGAAATTGCACGTCGTATGTGCTGTTCTCACCTGACAGTAATGAAATGAGGTAGGAAACATTATCAGACAGGGTCTATGTGTAATAGACCGCACACAGGCCATGAAAAAGTGACGTCGATATTGTATAAAAAAGTAAAGAGGTATATATTAAGTGGTAACTTTTCAATGACGCCCAGTATATATTATCTTGTGTTATGTTATGTTTACTAAATCTGCCTACCCTCATGATTTTATATCAATTTTTGTGTATCATACAATCGAAACAGTTTGGATCGGTAATAGGAAAATAATGGACCTTTTTGTAAGACACTGTCTATAGCTAGCATCATTATGTCGCTGAAATGATTTTTCTTTCATAACGTTGCACTGTGTTTGTTAAGCTATAAATAGAATAGAATATTGTTTATGTTTCAATAGTATAGGTAAAAATAAGGATATGTACCTTACTTTGGTACACACTGTCAAGGGCGTAAAAATAAATAACCGTTTTATTTAAGGATATCCAAAAACAAACACTTTGAACTGACCTAAGTAACCATATACACCTACACTTATTGCCTTGTAGGAGAACAAGAGAAACACCATCCCAACGGAACTGGCCAGATGATTCAGTCCAAATAACCTTTAGAAACCGCATATCATGATTGCAGCAAATAGATAACACAGTCATTTGTCATGTTTATGTTAATGTCAAAATTAGAGGTATGAAAACAGTACTCCGGTTGCAGAAAAACTCTACGACAACACAAAACTTATTTATGTCTCCAACATGTAGTGGGTGAGACACATCGATTTAGTGCTGTCCGTCTGTCTGTCTTTGTGCAAGCAATTTCTCTGACACCTATTGGCGGATTTACACTAAACATCACAATTTGCCAAGCCTAATTGTGCTTATTGTCGGCATGATTTGTGTTGGTTTGGCCACTTCCTTTATATAATTGGGCCAATTTTCACCAAACATCTCATAAGTGGTCAGTGCCATGTTTAATTTTGAGAATTATCAGCCAGTGATTTTCAATGGAGTTATGACCCTATTCTGGGCAATGTTTATCATATTTTAGCAACTTCTCCTATATAATTGTGTAGATTTCCACCAAACCTTATAGGAGTTATCATTTCCGAGCTGATATATGCGCATGTTTCGGTACCGTGATTTAAACCAGAGTTATGGCCCTTGATTTGTCATACTTTACAATCTTTACAATACCTCCTGTATACCATTGGGCTGAATTTCATCAAATTTCACGAGTGATTAGTGTAAAGCGTAGTTGTGCTTATCACTGGCATGTTCCCTTTTTATAATTTTCATTGGAGTAATGACCCTTGATTTGTCGAATTCTTTGATGTATGTATTATTTCCCTTATACCTCAGGTTAAAATCCCACCAAATTTCACATGAGTGATCACTGTCGGGCCTTATTGTTTATATCGTTATAATATTATAATATTATGGTTCAGTGATTCTTCCTGGATTTATGACCCATAATTTGTGGCATTTTACAATTTCTGTGTGGCAAATGATGGGAGACATACGTTTTTCTTGAAAATAAATCTCTAGTTTTATAATTTGTATTTCAATACAACATCCATATCTAATGTGTTTTTCAATTTTAGTATTATTTTGTACCGGGTTAGATACACGTATTAGTATTAACAAATATCTCTCTTTACAAATATTTTTAGAATTATTTTCATGTCATAAACAAATGGGTTTTCTTATTGGTTGTTTTAAGTATAGCTCTTAATGGTAATTTCAAGCGTAAATTTACAAATGACGATATTTTTGCTTAGATAGTTATGGATAACACATTTAGCTTTTGAGTCATCTGAGTCCCAGTGTAAACAAAAGATTTGCAGTTTCCAATTAGTTTCATTACTTTTCCCGATTCTTTTCAGAATGGCGGATAAATACTATCGTTTGATCAGTTTGATTGTAAACATCTGTCCTCTGCCTCTCCGAGAACTGTTTCACTTCTGTGCAAAAAATGATCCCCTGTTTACTGCACCATATTCGGCACATGATTATGTGATGTTTCGACAAAGTGATATTACGACAGCACGGAATATTACACCAGACCAATACGAAAAAATATATCCCAGAAATGGTCAAACAGACATATCAAACTGGGATATAATGCTACTAGCAACGACTCTAAAGCTGCTGTTTTTGAAACAGATTTCACAAATATCGCACACAATTTTTACCAACATTGACATCATAAGAGAAGTTCGAAATAAAATACAACACACAGCATCGGCGTCTAGCGTATCTGATGCAGACTTCAGTGAACATTGGAATGATTTAAAAGTGGCTATCCTTGCTTTGGCGAACGACATTAAGGGATTGACATACAAGGAAGACATACGGAAAGAAATTGACAAAGCAAAGTCAAGTAACATGCCAGACCTCGGAAATGTGCTTTGTAGATGGTATGAAGAAAAATCATTATCTCTAGAGAATAAAATACAAGAGCTACAGACAAGAATTAATGAACAGCGAGAAAAATATGAGAAGGAACTGAATGATTTAAAGAGAACATTACAAGATGTTTCAGAAAACGCTAGAAGTACAAATACATTGCTTTACAAAGGATCGCGAAAGAATACAAACTATTCTCGTGAGAACTCTCAAATATTTTATGCAAACTTTCTTGTACCAAAATGAAATGCTTAGAACTATCTAAAAACTCCTTCTGGGTACTTTGGTGGTATGGCAGCAAGTCAATTATTTCAAACGGGATATATTTTTAATAGAAGACCTTTTCTATCGAAAGCTCTTTTTCGCCCATTCTATAATCACCTCTGATAATACACTAGTCGCACGTGATGGCAGTGCGCCTAAACATCTTATTATGAAGCATCTTAAACATTCGAAAGCAACATCTATTTTTATGTCAATAAACTTGTATGATACCTTATTTGACTATATTCATTGCGATTAAAACTACTTGTCTTTAGAGGTCTCCAGGATCGAGTAATTAAAGTCATTGATTCCGAAGCCTTTGACCAGTTCGGAACCTCGCTTACGATATAGATTTACTCATTTCAAAAAACAAGGATCAGTCGCTTGAAGTATTTTTACCAAGAAGCAGTATAATAGCGCACTGAAAAAAATATAGATCTACAGAATTTTTGTCTATAGTGCACTTCTGACGTTTAAAAATGCTATTTCACTCTTAATTACAGGTAAAAGCTGTAAACGTTTCAAAACAGTGGACAACCAACAGGATGTAATGCAACGTAAGTACATCGAATGTTCGCCAATATTGTTTAGTAATAAATTGAGTGTGTTTGTATCTATAATATGTACATGTATATAATATGTATATTACAAAATATCTAATAATTCACAATATACAGCCTCACTTAAATGTTAATACTGATAGTTTCAAGGAAAATGAAGAGTCCTGTTTAACTCGTCAAACCTGTATTTAAAAGTAAGAAGCACCATTGTAAGGTACAATTAAAATTACAAGTAAACGTAATGTACAACGTTTAAAGAAATATTCTGGGGAAATATCTGTTTACAGCTGAACGGCCCAAAATAAGGATTGTAATGTTATCTTATATCAATATATCATGTCATAATCAAATGCGAGAAAACAATTTACATGTTAAATATTATTTTTACAGGCAAATTTTCTGAAACTATCAGGCATCGACTGCCCGTTGATCCTATTTCTTTCTCGGAATTGCCTGACATTACCAAGAAACTCTGCGAAGACCATTTCGTAGTGGTATGTGGTACAAGAAATAGTTCATACCTCAAAGCCGCATTGACAGCAATTGAAGGGATGGGATATGCGAAATACAGATGTTTCGAGTTAAACGAGGCGTCAGACTGGTGGCGTGTTACATTTGAAGAAGCTGATTGTATAGTCGTGGTAAATCCTTTCGGAAAGATGTTTTTTGACCAGAACAAAGCATCAGCGATGTCAGATGTATTTGACAGCATGCTTAGTGCGACAAGAGATGAAGAACTCCACGATATTGTTATCATAACAGAAAAGGCGTTATTATACAAGTGTAAAAAATACTTCCCCCATGATCTATTGGAGGCGGAGATTACAATTATACCGGAAAGTGAAAGTACTCAAGGTACGTGAAAATGTATTCCTGTACGAAAATAGGAACTGTTTTACAGTTGTAAAACATCTGTAAAAGACCTGTATTTTGAAATTACAGCTGTAAAAGACCTGTAACTTGAAAATGACTAGATATACAGTTGAAATTTACAGGTTCTCAAAAATACAGCTGTATAAAATAGTGTTGAAAGTTACCTTCGGGATCATTGATTTCAACTCATTTAGATTTGAAGATTGAATACTGTTTAAGCCGGTGCTAGGGGGCGTGAGCAGTGTTGCATTTTCCATTACTGCTCATGAACAGACTCAGTCAAACCGAGTCTGCAATTTTCACTGTTTGCATTGTTCTCGGTGCTTCCGAGGGATCTACTTTTCAGATTATATTTACAGCTATAAGATGGTCATGTTTCAAAATTACAGCTGCATTTTTTTTTTAGGGAAACATGACTATTGTCAGTCATATTCAATGCATTTAAGCGAGATATTGCTAAATTTCACAGAGGCACCACATTTTCTAAGATATTTTTAACCGTTTAAGAGTAAGTGCAGCTGGTTAATTTATTTTATATAGTTGTAACGGTCATGTATAAGTATATGCAATAACTATTTACACTATACTTGAAGCTGACCTCTCAAGTTATAAAGGAATATATATAAAATTGTCATGTTTTCATGACAAAGAAAGTTTTATAAACAAGATTTAAACAAGACATAGTTTCTATTTTCCATTCTACTCTTGAGTTTTTGCAAATACTATACTGTAAACATATTTCGTATTGTTTTTTACTCCCAGGATCATTTATTTTGCCATTTTTGTAGTAACGGCTATAATTTCTAGAGAATTACAATTCATCCTAAAACTTTTTGTACTTCTGCTTTCGTCCCTTATGATAATACCCCTCTTTCAACGGTTGTAGGACATTTGCACCCCCAGACATTTGCCCCCCAATGAAAAATTGTACTACCGGACAATTGCCCGCCAGTTGAAATGGCAGATAGGACTTTTGCCTTCACTTCTTATGTTTAGAATGGACATTTGCACCCCCACCCCCAACAATTTTTTTTGTCCTATGTGCCAGTAGATATACTGTGTGTTATGTTGTTTTATTATCAAAAGTACTCTAAAAAGCGATTTTCAGCAAAACAAAAATTATTTAATTGATAAAAAAAATGATGAATATGTTAATTACATTTAGGTGTTGTGGTAAATAATAGCCTATTATTGAGTTATAAAAGTGCTCATAACAAGGTTATAGTTTTTTAATTTGTGCAAGGTTTTTAACATTAAAACATGTTAATTTGGCAATTATCTACTAGAAAGATGTAAGAATCAATGGGACAAAAGTATTGGGGAGCAAATATCCGTTTCAGAAATAAGCACTGTGGGTGGGGGTGGGGGCAAATGTCCTATCTACCATTTCAACTGGGGAGGGGGGGGGGGGGGGGCAAATGTCCAGCAATCCACTTTTTTATGGTGGGGGGGGGGGAAGGCAAATGTCCTGTGGGGCAAATGTCCGGATCCCTCTTTCAACACCTGTACTATTTATACAGTTGTAACTGTGAGGCATTTTTACAGATGTATTAGAGCTGAATCTCATTTGCATAATTCGAACTGTACAGCTGTAAATTGAAATCTACAAAATTAGGAACAAAAGATACAGGTCTTTTAACAGCTGTAAAATTTCGTACAAATGACAATATCAAAACAAATATAATTATTCACAAACGAAAATGACAAGGAGCGGAAAAAAATCGAAGAAAATACATTAATGACTTAAATGGTATATATTGGAAACTACTCAGTCTTCAGTCTTTGTAATAAACTGCAAACTCGTATTTAGCACGACTATTCGAAGAATAAAGAGGCGGTTGCACTCGCCCCGGCATCGGCGGAGCGTTGTTTAATTTTTTTTATGAAATCCAATATCTTCATTACATAAGATTTCAATAGAAATTTTCTGTTCTTGTTCATAGTGACAATGTACATAAGCTTGACTCGACCTGCAGAATTTCCAAAGTTCTGCCTCTTTTCTTATCCCTGGCTGAAGGTGGAGGGATATAGATTTGGCGTTGTCCGCCCGACTGTTCGTTTTCAAAATTGAAAATGCTTATAATTAAAAAAGTATTTTAGCTAGAATCACTAGGCCTCACATGATTATTAGTTAGCACATGAATTTTCCTCACATTTAGTATTATCCCCCGAGACCCAGTGAAAGCAGTCTCCTTGATTTTGTTAAAATAGTGAATTTTGACTATTTGAATAACCTAATGATCGACCTTTATGAAACCTTTCACAGAATGTATGTAGATCACTAAAGGGCGGTGGTGCATGCGGAACTGTCAGAATCACTTAAGTAACTTTAGAGTTATTGCCTTTCAACTGTTGTACAATTCCCACAGAACAAAGTAAGCCATTATCCGATCTGCATGAAATTTAATACAAATACAGATTACTTAGGGTGAAGATGCATGCATCGTCAGGATCTGCCCTGTAATAGTTTTAAAATTCATATATTTCCACAAAGATGGATCTTCAAGAAGCTACAGATAAATATAGATCACTATAGGACAGTGTTGCTCGCGCACCTGTCGTTAAGATCTCTTCAGTAAATGCAGAGTACAACCCTTTAATTGTTATATGTTTAAAAATATAGTCCCCGCATTCACAAAAAGTCTAATTCAGCGGGGAATATGAATTCAGTGAATTTGCTTGTTAACTTAAAAACTTCTGTTTACGGTTGCTTTTTTTTTTTAGTTTTTGT